>NC_090904.1:13060698-13360698 GCF_040956055.1 Brachionichthys hirsutus
GGAATTAGCCGGTGACATTTCCGCAGATGAAAAACGCAGCCAGCTCTGGGCTGCGTAGGCGGTGGAATGCGTGCGTAAGGTCGACACATGGAGGTGAGGAATCTGTATTCGGAGGCTTAAGACCCCGGAACCGGAACCGGAACCGGAACAGGAACCGGAACAGGAACAGGAAGAGGAGCAGGAACAGGTCCGGACCTGCAGCTCCAGAATCCCGTCGCTTCCACGCAAACGTTGGTCGGAGCCAATCCAGAAACTCTGCCGTTCCTAAATTCCTAAAGGCTTGTCCTGATACAAAATGATCTTTCTAGACTCTAGAATCTTTATTAAAGTTGTTGTTTTAAGGTGGTTTTAGATTACAGATTAGCCTTAAGTGTCTTCTAACCGTTCCAACGTATCTCTTCTTGCTCACCTTTCCTATCACGTTGGTTTTGTTGCGACATGTTGTGGTTTTCGGGACATTCTGGAACGTCCTTCTGGAATGCCGTTTGGAGTCCTGCTGCAGAGCAGAGTGGCGTGCGGCCCCGTGGCGTGCGGCCCCGTGGCGTGCGGCTCCGCGGAGAGGCAGGCGTAGTGGGGCGGAGGAGCAGAGTGCTGCTGCTGATACTCCGCCCCTCCGGCGGGTCCAAACCGTGGGACAGGTATTCAGGATCTTTGGAGTAGCTGCTGCCGTTCTCCATGCAATCCGTGCACATGACGTCACAGTCGAAAGCTGCGGGGGGGGACGAGAACGCTTTGAGGTTAAAACTATCGACTGCACGTCGACGCCGCGTTCAGAGTCTGCTGTTATTCCGATGTCGTCGCAGACGGCGGCGCTCATTCCGTCATCGTGCAACGCCTCAAGGGCAAAACGCATGAAGGTGAGCGGAGACCGAACCGCCGGGTACCTGTGGCGTCCACGACGTGCCCGTTGGGCTGGGGTCTGCCGCCGGCCTCCACCCTGATGCACACGTCCTGCCGCTCCGACAGCGTGCCCTGGGAAGAGAGGTAGCTGGGAACGTCTGGAGGAACGATGGTCTCATCTGGGAGCAAAGAGAAGAGCACGGCGTTAACCCGGAGCTCTGGATCCGCTTTCACGAGCGGCGACGCCCACTGGGGGGAACGTCTTCCTGCTTTCTAGCATCGGCATCGTTTCTCGACCATCTCCCCGCTCCCACCGGAGACGACGGGACAACGGGCGCCGTCTTGCCTGTGTTGGTGACGCTGCACTCTTCGCTCTTCTTCCTCGTCTGGTAGATGATGCACACCCACACCAGCGATGTCACCACGATGCTCGTCACCACGGTGATGACGATGATCCCGATGGTGACCGTGCTCGGCCCCGCCGGCGCGGCGCAGGGGCTGCGGCGCCGGGCCACCGCCAGCTGGCTGTGAGCGCGCTCCGTCCCCAGGGTGTTGGACATGAGGCAGGTGTAGCGCCCGGCGTCCTCCGGCGAGACGGAACCGATGACCAGCAGCTGGTTCCCCGGGGTGAAGTGGTATCTGTCGGACGGGAGCAGCGGCTGGTCGTTGTGCAGCCAGGTGATGCGGGGCGGGGGCTCCCCAAGGCCTTACACTGCAGGGCCACCGTGTCCCCCACCACCACGCTGCGGTCCTCCAGGTCCTGGGCCAGGTGGGGCGTCTCTGTGGACGAGACAGAACGACCGAGGTGAGCGTTTTCTTTTCGTGTTCCACGGCGTTCCTTTAGGCCTCCGCTCTGTTCTCTGGTTCCTGCGTCGGCTCGGTTTGTTCTCGGTATCGATTAGTCAGCAAAAGCTTAGAATGCAGCCGCTGGAAGCTCGTCTGACGAGGACAGAGGACAGAGGACAGTCCCACCGTCTCTGAGCTCACGCTGCACCAACACGAGTTCTGTTCTCGCAGGAAAACAGAAGCTTTGTTCTCGTTTGAATAGAGCAAAGTGAAGTGTGTGCGTGTGTTGTGTGCGTGTGTGTGTGTGTGGTGTGTGCGTGTGTGCGTGTGTGTGTGCGTGCGTGTGTGTGTGTGCGTGTGTGTGTGTGCGTGCGTGCGTGTGCGTGTGTGTGTGCGTGTGCGTGTGTGTGTGTGCGTGTGTGTGTGTGCGTGTTTGTGCGTGCGTGTGTGTGTGCGCGTGTGTGCGTGTGTGTGTGTGTGTGTGTGTGCGTGCGTGTGTGCGTGTGTGTGTGTGCGTGTGTGCGTGCGTGTTAAGGTGGGCCTCTCCTCTCAGACTGAGTACTTCCGCTCACAGTGGGACAAACACAGATTAAGAGATCTCACTTAACCCACTTCAGTCGCCCCTCTTCTTTCCGTCAATACTTTCTCCCAACTCTATTAACCCCCCCCCCCCCCCCCCCCACACACACACACACTGATTCACTCATTCCACGTCTTCTTTGGCTACCATTTTTCTCCCCTGCCACTATTTTCCAAACAGGCCCCTTGACTAACCCCCCCCCCCCCCCCCCAAACCCAAACATGCCAGATTCAGTCCAGAAGTGCGGCCGCTTGTTTCCGTCTTTCCAACGAGAGGATAAAGATTCTCACATCATCCAAATGTGTCACAGAATTCTTCCTCTGTTAGTCAGACGATGCTGATGAGAAACACGGATCAGGGAGATTTGAGGTGGTGCTTTGGGGACCCCCCCACCCCCCCCCCCCTCTATGTACTGAGATGGTTGCAGGAGAGCAGCTCTTGTTTGATTTAAAAGTGTAAAACAGCCAATAAACTGGGAGCGCTGAGGCCTGCAGCGAAGCAGCCCCCCCCCCCACCGAGAAGGGCCAGGGGGGGGGCTGCCTAACAAACACCCCTCTGTGAACTCCCCCATGCCCCCCCCCAACTGTGACCTTTGGCTCCTGACCTGCAGCGAGGCCACAGCTGCAGAGAAAAGACAAATATAAAGGCTCCTTCTGCGGCGTCGGACCGAGCGGCCATTTAAAAACGGGCTCCACGGAAGGGCAGCTCTTACCCAGCACGGTGAGCGTGGCGTTGGCAGAGACGGTGCCCGCCATGTTTTTGGCGGTGCAGCTGTACAAGCCCATGTCCTCCGGTTTCACGTCCATGATGAAGAACACGTCGTCATCGGGCATGACGTGCATCCGCCGCTCCCGGGCGGCGGGGAAATCGGTGCCGCCGTCCTTCTGCCAGGCGATCTGCGGCGCCGGGTGGCCCTCGGCGGCGCACTCCAGCCTGGCTGTGTGGCCGGTCCTGATGGTGCTGTCCTGGGGGACTTTATGAAGGACGGGAGGACTGTGGACAGAACAGACACGGTGTAAGTCGATGCAGATGGGTTAGGAAACATTTATGGGGGGGCGGATACAGGAAGTTCATCACGGAGTCAAACTCTAGATGAATACTCTCTATTTGCAGAGAAGATGCGTGACTGAGACATTAGTGCGTCTAAATGCGATGCGGGAGACGAAGGCCTGAAAGTCAAATGGAAGAAATGAGCAAAATGGACGCCGTTTAATTAACGATTATTAACGTCCACATATTAGTAGAGATATTCTTTTATTTTCTGTCGTTATGTCAGAACTAAAATAACTCGGTCGATACGATTGGGTCCCATACAGGCCAATTAAAGCAGCCTACCGTTGACAACGAGGCGGGCCTTGGTGGAGTAGGTGGAGCCAAAGTGGTTGGTGATGATGCACTGGTAGCGGCCCTCGTGGGCGAAGGTGACGTGCCTCAGGTGCAGGATGGTGGTGTACTCCATCACGCCACCGACCGCCCCTGGCGCATCGGGCGGCGCGCCTCGGTGTTGATCGCGCACGTGGGCGTAGTTCTCGGTTTCGCCGTGGCGGAGTAGCTCCTGGTCCTTGCGCCACGCGAAGGTCATGGGGGAGGAGCTGCTGCTCGCCGCTGTGCACGTGAGACGCACGTCGCTGCCGAGGACCGCCATGGTGGTTTCTGGCTGCACCGTGATTTGGGGCTTCGGAAGGTCGTCTAAAGGTGGAAGGAGGAGGCATAAATCACAAACGTCTCTCAGTAGGCGTCCGGCTGCTTCGTATAAACGGGCGCTCCGTTAGCCTGAGCGCTAACAGAGCGTTAAACAAAAACACAACGTGCAACTCGGAACAGAGCTAGCCGTCAAAGCGAGACGCGCCCGCACGAGCACACGACTCACCACACACGAAGCTGCTGGGGGGGCCTGGAAGATGCCGGTGCCTTTGAGGCTCTCTGGGTGGGCGCAGGTGCGTTGACGTTGGACTGCAGGTCATGTGACACCAACCAGTTGGGCAACCAGTGGAGCTGGCAGTCGCACAGGAAGCTGTCGCTCTGGACGAGGCTGCAGACGGGATGAGGAGAGACGGAAGACAGGCGGTTTAGGAAGGGAAGAGGAGGAGGAGGAGGAGGAGGAGGAGGAGGAGTCTGTATGTCGTCTGTCTGCATGAACTCCTTCTGGGTTCTCCTCCAAACATAAAAACAATGTTTCGTGTGCAGTCCTGTGATGAACCGGCGACTTGTCCCCGCCCTTCCGCCCAGAGTCCGCCGGGATCGGCTCCGGCGTGCGTGTGTGTGCGTGCGTGTGTGTGTGTGCGTGTGTGTGTGTGTGCGTGTGTGTGGATCAGAAAGCAGGCTGGTCCGTGAACAGAACTCACAGGGTTTTGAGGTTCTCCATTTTACTGAAGGCGTCGGGTTGGATGGAGCGAATGGCGTTGTCGCCCAGGTTCCTGCGGGGGCGTCACAGATCGTCTCATCAACACAGCAACACAGCAACACGTGCACGTCACACACCAACATGCACTCACAAGCAGGTTTACAAGGACGAAGAGTCTAACAGAGATGGAGATCGACGCATGTCCGATGATACACGGCCCGTCAAAGGCCCGTCATTGTGCTGCACAATGCAGCTGGACCCCCCCCCCCCCCCTGCCCCCCCTCCCTTTACAAAGACGCTCTGCCAACTCCTCCCACTCGCTCGCTGGCTGAGAGGACGGCCGGACACTCACAGGTGCTCCAAGGTCTCCAGGCCGGAGAAGGCTTTCTTGGCCACCGACTTGATCTTGTTTCCAAACAGAGTCCTGCCGTTTCCATAGATGGAGAGAAGAAGGGAAGATGGAGGCAAAGAAAGAGAGAGAGAGAGAGAGAGAGAGAGAGAGAGAGAGAGAAGCACAATTAGCAAGCGAGGCTCGATCTGATGAAGCTTTCTGAGGATATTGAGGTATTGGAAATATGAACTGTCCTGAGATTAGCCCAGGGGAAGGGTGAGGGAATGTGTGTGTGTGTGTGTGCGTGTGTGTGCGTGTGTGTGTGTGTGTGTGTGTGTGTGTGTCCTCCTCAGCCTCCTCCCCAACCTTTGCTTGACGGGAGGAGGAGATGCGGCCGGGTGATTCACGATGAATACTCCGGTGTTCCAACTCATCCACCCTTGCGAACAAACAAATGGCTGCCTTGTTTCAGGGACGATGAGACGGTTCTATTCTGATTAATAAATGTATTTTCATCCCCCCCCCCCTCTCTCTCTCTCTCTCTCTCTCTCTCGACTCCATCTCCTTTTCCCATGCTCCCTTTGCCAGCGCCGGGATGCGGCAGGCTGCTTCCGCCAACGCCGCGACGAAAGGGGGGCGAGGTCAGAGGGCGGGGCGTGTGAGCCGTTTGATGTCCGTGACTGAATGCGGCCCTCGATTTCACCCTCTCTCAGCTCCGAACAACGAGACCTGGACGAGAGGAGCGGAGGCCTGGAGGAGAAAATAGAAGCGAGCCTGTTGGGGAGGGAATCTCCTGCCAGCTTGAAGAAAGGCCCTTTCTCTCGCTCCTTCGCCCGGCCGCGCCCTTCCAGCGGCGCTCACACTGAGACCCGTCTTGGCTGGACGGCATCTTTTCATACCGCCGTTGGACGGTTGCCATTCACTGCCAAACATTCCCCGTCTGATGAAATTGATCAACTTAGACGCTTCGGATGCTTGTCGTTTTCACGACAGTATCGATGGCAAATCGGGAAAACGCAGGCGCAGGCCTAGAAATCACTGCTAGCGACTTCCCTCCCAAGCGGCGTGCAGCATTCAGACTCACTAACTGGAATGAGATCAACTTGGCCGGAGATGAAGGCAGACGAAAGTTCAATTCTGCCTCTGTTTATTTTTGAAGAGCAGCAAAGAGGGATGAAAGGGATGGGATGCTAGCGAAGAAGAAGAAGAAGAAGGAGAAAAGAAAAAAGAAAAGACGGAGGGGAGACACTCACAGCTTGTTGAGGCTGTCCAATCCCAAGAAGGCCCCGTTGGTGTCCTCTATTGTGCCCGAGATGTCGTTATGGTCCAGCTCCCTGTGGAGAACGAGAGAAAAGAAGAATGATGGAATGAGGACAGGGGTCTGCCGGTGCTGAAACGTTACACAAGCCGGGCGGAAGGTACTCTGGGAGTCACGGGTTACCCTTCCGCCCCCCCCTCCTCTGCACCTGGCCTCCGGGAGCCCCTCTCCCGCGCCGCTCCGCCAGCCAAGCGCATTCTTTCCTGGGACGGGTGGATGAGCAGCGTGCACGCGTGCTGCTGCAAACCCAGCACAGAGAAGCGCATGTATAATTCATGACCGCACGGAGGGGCTTGGCGGGAACACAATGACTCGGGGCCCGTTGGCCTGACGGCGGCGAGCACGGCGAGGCCGAAGCTAAAGCCCTGAGGCTTAATGTGTGGAGCCATGAGAGAAAATGGATTCAATGAAAAGGAAGGAAGGGGAAAAGAAAAGGGGCCGTGACAGCATTCAGGAGTTCCCGAACACTTGTTGAATGCACTTCATTCCCCCTCCGGTGTGTGTGTGTGTGTGTGTGTGGGGGGGGCCTCTGGAGGTGAAGTCCGAGCTGCAAAGGAGCCGCCGCTCCTCCACCCCTCTGAACGGGAAAACTAGACCGCAAAGCTGGACGACTCGTCTGAAAGATGCTTTCAAACTTGAGAGAGGCCTTTGAACTTGATGGTAAGCCACACCCCCATGTATCCTCACAATAGCGCCCTCCCCTCGCCCCCCTCCCTTTGTTTTCGGAGCATCTCTTATCCCCCTTTGGTTCTTTTCAGGCTGTATTTGCCGCCGTCTTGGTTGGACTGGACAGGGGCTGCCAATTTCCTACTCTTTCTGGCTGGCTGGATGTGAATGGCCATTCCCTTGCTAAAGCCGGGCCGGTGGCGGGGGCTGTAGATCGGAGAGCCCGCGCACAAAGAAAAGGAGGGCTCCCGATGAGCCAACGACCCCCCCGTGGACGAATTAGAGGGCAGGATGGCTTGTTTGGAGCTTTTCCAGCCCGGCGCAGGCTCCAGCCCCACGCCAGCACGGCTCGCACTGCAGACCCAATTAAAGCTCTCCCAGCTCCCTTCCAGGGCCCCGCCTCCGCCTGCCCTCCCCGCCGCCAATTACATTAGGCCTGCCTCAAAGGCACGACGCGTAAGAGCGATGCAGGAGGGGAAGAGCAAACGATCATGACACCGAAACATACGGAGCCGTGGAAGTGGGTCACGGGAAAACGCGACAGAAGCGATGAAGGTGCACGGCGTGAGCGTCAATAGGGGCGGAGCAAAAAGAAACCATCTGAACCATGAAGACAGGAAAGTACCAGCGGAGTCCTCGACTTAAACCGTGTCCTCATCTCGTCTTCTGCTCAGCAGGTAAAAGCTTCTGGAGCTTCCAGAACAACTATCAGCCATTCTGCCTTTGGAACCTTTAGACGGGACACTGGAGCATATTTAAGGCGTGCTTTGAAAGTGCCTTTGAACTGGGCCCGGGTCTCTCCACGTCGCTCTGTAGCTGGTTATCTAACACCCAGCGTTAGCCTTGGCTTGTCACTCAGCTGTGAGAGAAAGCTTCTCAAGCAAAGCGCTGGCGCGAGTCTCTTTCTGGCTTTCTCAAAAGGACGAAGGAAGAAGGCAAAGCCAAAAAATAAAGACCTTGGTTCAGAACCAAGACCATGAAGTCTCTCTCCAGGATTTATACCCCACCTGTCTCCCTTTATTCCTAAAATGTCTTTCTCCGGCTCTGTTTAGTGCTTTCGGCGGTCCAAGGTAGATAAGCGGGAAAAGAATCCGTCTTTGTTGGTGGCTTCTAAAAGTCAGGAAGGATCTGAAGGGGGGGGGGGGGGGGCGGGGGGGGGGATGTGTACCAAATTTAAGGTTCTTGGTTACCAGTGTTCAAGACACACACAAAAACTAAACCAGACAAAAGGCCTGAGAGAAATAAGTTTCCACAGAAACCACATAAAAAAAAACCTCATGAATAGACGTAAATTCAGATCAGCGGTCTTTCAAACAGAAAGCGTTCTCAATAGAACGGATATAGATGTCAGGACTCACGAGGCAAAAAAATGAAACGTCTCTCAAAGGGGGGGAGGGGGGGGGGGAAGCAATATTAAACCACGAGGTTTTCACTTCTCCCAAGTGGCAGATCCCAACCCAAACTTCAACAGCGGTTAAAAACCACAGCAGGCAGGCGGTTCGGGGTCGTTGGGCCGGTGGTGACGGCGGTCGGGCGGCTGCACTCACAGCGTGCGCACGGCCTTCAGGCCTCTGAAGGCTCCTTCGGTGACGTGGCTGATGGAGTTGTGGCCCAGACGGAGGACGTGGAGGTCCCCCAGCACAGACAAACTGCCCTCATCCAGACGTGTCAGATTGTTGTACGACAGATTCCTGGAGGGAGGAGCAGAGCAGAGAGAGAAGTGTTCTGTGTGAGGTCTGCGGATAACGGGACGGCAGCTTGCAGCGTCATTACGTTTCATTTTATGGCTCATTCGCTGTTAGCCACTCTGATGAACTTTTCCATTACGTCTTTCCTCGAGATGCTAACGGAGATTGTGCCGAGCAGACTTTAGAGCTCAAATAAGGTCCAAACTGTCAGGGTGGAAGGGAACCTCTTTATCGGAACTTTGAATCATTTATGATCAAGAAAGTAACCATTGAATTCCTGTTTTACCTTGGAGGGAGTTTAAAATTTAGCGATCCCTCCGTGTGACCAGCGATCAATGGAGCATTTCAGAACCGGGGACAATAACTCTCGTGAAAGGGCTTGTGTGCATTTGAGCTCAGCTTCAGTTATGGGATAAACAGGCTTATTCCGAGTGCAACGTGTTTGGGGATGACGCGCTTCGGATTCGCAGGCTGTCGGACTCAGAGGTCGGATCCCGATAGGCAAAGCAAATCGTCATCCTGCAGCTGCGGTAGGTCTTAAGATGATTTTCTTTTTTTTTTAAAGTTGTGTAGGAACTTTAACCACCGTCTACGAGCGTGATTCAGAAAGAGAACGTTTGTTTCGTCTAAATTAAATGCCGGTACTCACAGCTCCCTCAGCTTCTGGCAGAACTTCCATCCATCGGCGTTGATGCGGGCGATGGAGTTGTTGCTGAGGAATAACTGCTGAAGGGAGGTCAGGCCGTAAAGGGAGCCGCTGTTCACCTCCGACAGGCTGTTGTAGTCCAAGTGACTGCAAAGGATGAAAAGAAAGCAGAGTCAGTACGAGCACAACGAAGGAGTGGAAGAACACATCATATCAAAGCAGGTTTCCAAACTGGAAGAACCCTTAATTCCAGGCTCGCTCCAGAAATGCAATCTACGCATTCTGATTTTGCCAATAAGATTTATTCCAATGTATTGTTCTTTTTTTTTGGACATACAGGACTTTCATCTTGGCGAGGTCCCAGAAGGCCCCGTCAGTCAGTTTGCTGATGCTGTTTCTGTGCAGCTTGAGGACCTCCAGACTGGACAGGCCCTGGAAGGTCAGACCCTCCACCTGACGAATGCGGTTCCTGTTCAGCTCCCTGCAAGGCGGACAGACAAACAACCAAAGAGCAACTGATGAGAGAAAAGGTGAAACAGTACCATTAACATTTCAAAGCTCTGAAGGACGAAGGGCAATCGACACCATCGTCCATCGAACCTGTAGCCTGCGTGCGTTTAGTTGCAGTTAACAAACCCCGGACTTAACGGGCATTCTGCCCTGGAATCCTTTCCACTGGTGGCACGAAGCCAGCGCTGTACGCCCGCTGGCTTTAACTCGCAAACAAGGGTCAGCTTGTGACTCTATAACTTAACAGCGACACTAAGAGGAAGACAACATGAGATTTAAAGCCCTGCCTGAAACATATCTGCATGCAGCGGTGAATCTGAGGCCTTAGCATAGCGCAGATCAAATCCACACGGGGGAACTCTGGTGACGTGCATGCATCGCCACTACGGCCAGCCTCACCAGGAGGTCCACTCGTCTAACAAAGGGCACCATTGCTACTGGAGCCATTACGGGGAAGACTCCCATTAAGTGAACCAGAGAACGGAGGCTCTGTGCTATAAATAGGTCCAGGTCGCTGTTATGCGGGGGGGGGGGGGACGTTTGACAAAGATCATGGGTCATGAAGTAGAGAATGGAATAACCACTTTGGGGATGCAGAAGAAGGCGGTAAATCACCAACGACATGGTTCCAGTGTGGACCTTGTCAGACCTGGAGGTATCGATCACACTCAAAGCACAGACCTCTATCAGCGGACTCCAAAAGCACCTTCGCAGTTTAACCGACATGTCTTTGTTTCCAATATTCTTGACATCTAAGTGTCGCCTGGGGGGGGGGGGGCGACATCCGGCGGTACTCACAGCTGGGTGAGCCTCGGGAGCTGGAAGGCTCTCACGGGGATCTGGCTGATGCGGTTTCTGCTCAACCTCAAGACCTGAAGAGTTGATCCCAGCTGGTCGAAAGCTCCGAGCTCCAACGCGCTGATCTTGTTATTGCTCAGGTACCTGAACGCAAAAAGGAATGTCGTTTCTGCATTTACAATTACTGGTGTGAGCCACGGGGGACAATAGAAATAAGGTCGTATACGTACAGGTCTCTGATTTGAAGGCCTGCTGGAAAGCACTGCCCCTGCAGCCCTGTGATGTCATTGTTGCTCAGGTCCAGGGTCTCCACAGACGCTAACCCCCTGGTCTGCCTGCCGTCTATACTGCGGATCTTATTATGATGTCTGCAAAATAAAAAAGCACAGATTTAAAAAAAAAAAAAAAAAAAGCTAAAAACCACCCTCAAAGATCTACGAATCCATCGCTGTTTAACTCCAGCGTCCTTTTCCCATCGCCCAAGGAAGACACTCTAAACCCAGACGCCTCTCTGAACCCTCTCTCGGGCACAAAGAGCGCAGAGTACACAGAGCAAAGTGGTCTTCAACCACCGCAGAATGTGTACTTTAAGAGCCCCCAAACAGAGCCTTGCCTTCTTTAAACAATCCCAAGGACACGTGTGCTTCTGAACGGAGCTTGGATGTGAAATCTATGAGATGGATGGAGCTTTAGCGACTGGCCAGGATTACTTGAAGGAGAATTCAGAGCACTTCAGTCTGTGAGGGAATGGAGAGATGGCTGCAATCCCGGTGAAGTTCTGGACACTAATCTACTGAGGATAGAGGAATGAGGACAACCGAGGAGTTAAGCTGCCAAGAAAGACAATTACCGTATTTTCCGGATTATAAGTCGCGGTTTTTTTCATAGTTTGGTCGGGGGTGCGACTTATAAATCGGAGCGACTTATATATGCTTTTTTTTACAAAATCTGTGAGCGCAGAGACAGTAGCCTACACATTTCTATAACAGGTGTTACAGGGAACTCTGTGACCCGTCAGAATCTGTCGCGGTTTCTGGAGGTTCAGAGTTATCTGTCACACCTGTTATCTAAAAACACAAATTAGAAGGGCTGAATGAAAATGGCGCCGAAAAGAAAGTCATATTCCGCGGCTTACAAGCTTCAGATAGTGAAATATGGAGCCGAAAACGGCAATCGAGCAGCAGAAAGAAAGTTTGGAGTGAGCGAAAAACTTGTAAGGGACTGGCGAAAAGCGGAGGTTACGCTTACTGAAATGAAGAAAACAAAGAAAGCTAATCGCGGGCAACAAGCTAGGTGGCCGCAGTTGGAGGAACGAGTTCACGCATGGGTGCTTGAACAACGTGCTGCTGGGAGAGGTTTGTCAACGGTGCAGTTGCGTCTCCGCGCCCAAGTGGTTGCCAGGGCGGTGAATATAAACGGCTTTGCGGGAGGACCTTCTTGGTGTTACCGCTTCATGCAACGCAAACGCCTCTCTATCAGAGCAAGGACGACACTGTCCCAAAAACTGCCAGCGGACTTCCAAGCCAAGGTTGACAGTTTCCGCGCATTCATTGAAAAGCATGTAAGTGATCACAACGTGACACCGGATCATATTATTAACATGGACGAGGTCCCCCTCACTTTTGACATCCCCATGGGCCGAAGTGTTGCAGAGAAAGGGCAAAAAAGTGTGAATATCGTTACAACTGGTCATGAGAGATCACACTTCACAGTGGTGCTGGCATGTTGTGGAGACGGATCAAAACTGCCACCGATGGTCATTTTCAAACGAAAAACCATGCCAAAAATCCAATGCTCCTCAGTTGAAATCGCCGTGAACGAGAAAGGGTGGATTGATCAAGAAATGATGAACTTGTGGCTTACAAAGTGCTACAATAAGCGACCGGATGGCTTCTTTAGAGCACGCAAAGCTCTGCTTGTGATGGATAGCATGAGAGCGCACATCACACCACAGTTAAAAAATAAATTAAAAGTTCTCAACTCCATACCTGCCATCATCCCTGGAGGCTTAACCAAAATACTCCAGCCACTTGATATCTCCGTGAATAGGAGCTTTAAGTCAGTTTTGCGTAACCTGTGGGAGCAGTGGATGACGGATGGAGAGCACAGCTTCACGGCAACCGGGAGAATGCGCCATGCAACTTTCCTGGAAGTCATTGAATGGATCGACAAAGTATGGGCTTCAGTGACAACCGAAACCGTCCTGTCGGGATTCAGAAAGGCTGGAATAATTGGAACTGCAACTGACGATGAGTCTGATGTAAGCGACGTAGAAGAGGAAGCGGCGTCTTGTCTACCTGCCGAGTTGGCGGAGTTATTCAAAAGTGACACCGAGGATGAAGATTTCCTTGGATTTCGTGATTCCGAGTAAAACCTGATATTTTGGTAAACTTGTTAGCATGTTCTTTGTGCTATATGTTGTTTGGTGTTGGATTTTATCAAATAAATTTTCCCCAAAAATGCGACTTATCCTCCAGTGCGACCTATATATGGTTTTTTCTTCTTAATTATGCATTTTTTGGCTGGTGCGACCTACAATCCGGAGCAACGTATAATCCAAAAAATACGGTACTACTACCTAGTTTTAGATTATCATTTTAGTTTAGCTAAATTACAACCCTGGGTACTTTTATCGATTGCCTTCTGTCGATTTAGCCTGGAGATGCTATGCACAGTATGGTTTATTCACGAAACATCATATTCTTTCTGTATATATATAAAATGATCATTATGTAGTCATAAGTTCTCCCACCACATCCAAACCGTGACAAAAATGACCATCAGGCTTAAACGGTTTTGATTTCACACATCTCTGACGTAAAACACAAAAACTCATCAGCTGATCAGAACCTTGGTGTGACCTTTCAACCCCGGAGGGGCAGGAGATGAGCGTGTTTTCCTTTGGTCACAAAGCTTAGAGATATAGCGAGATCAGGCCTCGTGGAGGGATGGAGCGAGCGAGGAGACAAAAAGAACGGACTGACCGGAGCTAGCGGGTCGCTTTCCTTCCACGACGATAAACATTATTCACCCGGCTTCTCTCCAACACACAACCTGAACTCAGTCATTAAATGAAGCCTCGGTATTGTGTGTCTGTGTGTGTCGGTGTGTGTGTGTTTACGCGTGTGTGCCTGACGCTAAGAACAAGTGAGTGAGCAGGTGCTCCGCCAGCCAACCCATCCAAACCACGTCAGCGCCCCCTTCCTCTGCAGGCTTCAAGATGGGCACGCACACACACACACACACACGTTTTCAATCAGCAAGGGTCAGACTTTTAACCAAGGTGGAAAAACACGCATTTATTGGTGTCTGAGGGGAGGGGGTTGGGTCGCAGCCCACCTGAATAAACAGAGGCACAAATGGTTAAAGATGAGCCCTGAAGGCAGGCCTGGGCACGCGCACACACACACACAAGCAGAAAGGACATGAGGAAGGAATTGGGGAGGGGATCATGGAAGAGTGAGGCGGGGTCAACAGCTGGTGACCTTTGCTGGGAAAAACAGATCAGTCTCAAACTGGTGGGAGAGGCTGACCTCTCTTACTCGCTCTCCTTCCACCACTCTGAAAAGTTCCCTTTCTCTCCCCCTCCCACAGTCGAAGCCCAGCTGCGAGGGCGAGCCAGATAAAGCCCCGGCGCTCGCCGTGTTTGAAGTCCACGCATACAATAGTGGCGTTTATAAAAAGTGATGAACATTCGGCTCCATTCCTCTTGATTCTAAATCTCGTTACCCCGCCCCATTGACCATCTGATTATCATGAGCCCGGGTCATTTTGACACTTCTTTGAAGTGTGAGAACGCGCCCAGGGGCTACACTCGCGGGCCCATTCCGGCATCATCTCTGGTCCCAACGTTTGGTCCGTGCCTTCCCGCCTGAAGCCGGCGGCCGGGACAAAAGGAGAATTATTTCAAAGTCAGATCATCCGTTGAACTGTGTGTTTTTAATCTTCGTATTGCCTCTGTAATTACATAATATGAGTCGGTGGGACCGTTGCATGTGATCTTTGGTTCAGATGACTTTTGCTTTAAATTGAAGATAAAAAAAGAAAAATGCATGTTTGATCTTCACTGTGATTTTGCTTCCAACAAACTGGGAGTGAAGTTAAAAGTCTCCCATTAATCAAGCAAGAAATGTAGAATAAAAAGAAACATCTAAGTCCATCTATTCCTGTTTTTATTTACACACGAGGCTTCCCCTTTCTCATTGAGAAATTTTACTTCCATAGATTACAGTCTAAAACACTTAAAAACTAAAAAAACGCTGCTAAAAATGTGAAGTAACGCATTAATAACAGATTATTATTTTGATTTTTTTCAGACATAATTTACTTTGCCGTCCATCAGACAGTGTAAACCAGCAAAGAGACGCACCGTAGACAGTCAGACAGTAGCAACCACATATGATGCACTTCTGTTTGAGTTCAGTCTAGGACCCTTTGGTTTTGAGTTTGTGTGAAAGAGTGGGTTAAACACACACACACGCACACACACACGTCACATGATAATCCAGACTATCCAACCGATGGCACAGGAACCCTACACAGCCTTTAGGGATTCACTTTTGGAATAATTTAGTCCTATCAGTATCCTCACATCTCACTTCCTCTTTCCTCCCCCATGCTGCCTCCTCCATTCCTCTTCTCGGCTTTGGGTGATGTCATGCTGATCCAACACTATCCCCCCCCCATTCCGTCCACCCTTCCTATCTTCTCATCCTCCCTCCCCTTCTCGCTGTCACCCATTTTACTGTAAGCCATGTGACTGACAGCTGCAGCTGTAAGTGCTTCAGCAGGCCTTCCCTTCTGCTGGTGTGGGTTTGTAAAGATCCGTCCCTCCCTCCAGCCTCCACTCCTATCAGGCCGAGAGGCCTTCCCCTAGCAACAGGCCAAAAAAAGAAACAAGATCATTTGCAGGGGCTGCAACTCTGCATAGTTCGTGCAAAAGTAAAGGTGAACCTGCTCTGATCTGTTGCTGATCAAAGGGCAAAGTGAACAGTTTGTGCTAAAGACAGAAAACATGCATGGTGATCTCTCCGCCCTTCAGGAACGGTGTGAAGGTGGTAAGACGACACACGGGGAGAGGCGAGGGGGCGACGCCATCGGAGCCCCATGACGGGAACCTGCAGCTGCATGCTTCATTCAGCCGGCAAGCTAGCAAGGTGTGAAGGACATGCGCTAGCTGTTAGCACCATGCTAGCTTGGGGGGGTTTGACTCTCATTTTAGGTTGAGTGAGATGTTAGAATCCTCGTATATGTATGTGTAAGGAAAAACATTCTATCTTAGCTTATCTTGCGCTAACCCTAGAAAACCTCTCCTTGTGCCGTATTTGCTTTGTGTGTCTTGACATTCCTGAAGACATTCCGAAGCACCACGGTGACACAAACCTGTTCACATAAAGGTGTTGGCTCAATAATTAGTCTGGATTGTGTACCGGTAAATGTGGTGCAAACTAGTTTGTTGAGGAGCAGTACTTCAGATAAAACTTCCAACTAGGGCTGGGAATGGAAGTCTTTACTTTAAAAAGGGCAGCGGATAAATAACTTCAGCATATCAACGACCGATCACGATAAATCAATCGGTTCCACCGTTTATCTCTTTAGAGAGAGAGAGAGAGCTAGCATTAGAACACTCCGCCATTCATTGTGTCTGAAATCCTCACCGACGTGCCATTTAGCAAACCTCACAGTGAAACCCACAGCATGTCAAATTTGCGCTCTTTACTGGAATATTAAGACTAAAAGCTTCGAGGAGTATCGTGTCCTCGACTAGTTATTAACGGGCAATTATTTTAATCGAGTTGTTCAGGTTGAGAAACGTGTGCAAATTAAAGTTCCTTCAGCTCGTCACGAAGCTCAGCGCTGTGTGGCGTCTCTCAAAAATATTCTCGAACAATGAAATTCCTCTTTTGATATTTCAAAGGCACTGACCAAAGTATCGATCAAATGCAAATACCATAAACCCTTATAGAATTTTCTTATAGCTACTATACTACGAACGGCAGGTTGCTGTTTAACATCATGCGTTTCTACGCATTCCAAGCTACAACATGAACTAAATGAACAATTCCTTCCTTTGTCATGAATATTCAGAGAGTTCACGGATGGCTCAAGCTCATGCTTGTGACAGACACAAACGCCTCCCCCCTAATAGGGAGGTGGATCTCCAGTGAGATGTCAGTCCAGGTTAAGGTTCAGGTTCAGGTTCAGTCCCCACAGCCACAGTTTGCAGGCAGCAGGCATCCCACACACGGCCAGGTAAGAATAGCAGAAAGTGGCATCAGCTGATTTTATTTAGCCAACAGCGATCCATATATTGAAGCTAAGTGCAGAGGGTGTTTTTGATGTAGTTTAATGTTACTTCTCAGCTGCAAAGGAATCCTGAAGCTGTGCCAAGACAGTTATTACGAGAGTGTTTCCTAGCGTTAGCTGACCGTCGTGTCAGGCAGGAAGCAGCGAAGGTACTCACAGGTAGAGAGAGACAATCTCGGAAGCCGCCCGTCCTAAATCTGGTATGGAGGTCAGCTCGTTGTGGTCCAAGCGCCTGAAAGTGGGACCCGAACAAAAACGTTACGCAACAGCAACGCAAAAAAACACAAGAAGATGAAGTGGAATTTTTCCCCATGTAGTACGTCCAAGTATGGGTAAACAAACACAATTGTAGCTTATCATTTATATTATTGTGCTATAGGGCACAACGACTAAATTTAGATTTGCGATTTCAATGCTAATCACACAGTCCAGCAGAGATCCCGCTGCGTTTCCGGGGGCGATACAATCACGCATGGGATGGATCCGAATGTTTCAAGCGTAGGTCGGCAACCCAGCGACTTGCAAGTCATCCGTTTATAAACCAAAAATAACACGAGTGAAACGGATGTCGAGAAGCGTATGACAGGTGATGTCACCAGCGTGTGCATCATCCGTTAGCTGATGCGTGGATGCGTGTGTGGCCGGCGTACCGGCGATGAGTGACACAAATACAAGCCCTCTCTTCACCATATGAAATATTTACAAGGCCGACGCACGACGTATCGGGTGGTGGAGGAGGCTTAATATAGAAAAAAAACAACACTTTAATCTCAATTGGACTCAGTTCAAGCCGACACATAGGAGGGATCTGCCGGGAAACGGAGCGGCGTCCACATTAGTTGCTATTATGATAAAAAAATGTTTGACGAGTGACACGCAGGTTATATTCAGAGCGTCACAGGAGCAATCGAATGCATTCAGGGGCTCATAATGGAAATCAAACACGTGACTATTGTGTACTTACAGCTCTCTCAAGTTGGGGAGGTTGTGAAAAGCTTCAACATTGATGACCGTCAGCTTGTTGTAACCAAGATTTCTGCAAAGAAAAAAAGGAGCAAGAGAAAGTTTAAAAAAATGTCCGACAGTATTTCAGATTCAAATCAAACCATAATGTTAATTATTATTATTCACTCAGAATGGCTCCACCTCACGCCGCGATAAGCTGGCGTCTCATCCGGTGTGTAGCTCACCCCGTACCCACAGGACAGGCTCGTTTTGGTGGAATTGGAATTGTGCAAATAGAGTAAACAACCAAAGAGATGCAGGCGGAAGCATGATCTCGACTGAGTAATTATCTCGGCCTCGTCCATCCACATTAGGTGTGCCTGGAAACACCGCGGCACCTCTGCTGGCCTCCAAGGAGGTCGGATCAATACTATCGATACGGAGCCCCTCCCTTTCCTGGCTTGCTTTCCAAACATGACCCGCAGGCTATTCATCTGCTGCAGTCAATTTGCACTTTAGGCTAACGGTGTATTTAATAGCTGCCGCTTGACTTTTACGGAGGCTTATTGGACTGATCTGTCCGGTGATATAGCATTACCGCCATCGGCGCGTGAGCGAGGGTGTGTGCGTGTGTGTGCGTGTGTGTGTGTGTGTGTGTGTGCGTGTGTGTGTGCGTGCGTGTGTGCACAGATAACACATCTGCATATGAGATTGATCTTCCCACGACGTAGTTTCTTTATTTCACACATAAAGAAGTGTTATCTTTCTCTCTCTCTCTCTCTCGCTCACACACACCCTGCCTGGCCGTGGCGGTGGGGTTAGGCCAGGCGAGACAATGGGCGCCCACAGCTCCGCGCCACCTGCCTCCCGCCCCTGCATCCCACCGTCCAGACGTGAGAGACGACCCGGGAATGTTTCACAGGCCTGCCGCGCGATGGCCGCTTGTTCCCAGCGAGCAGCGACGCTTTCCACCTGATGCAGCACATTCCTCCTCCTCCTGGCCTGCCACGGCCTAAAAAGACTACTGCCCTGGGCTTTACAGCAAGTAAACTAATGCTAGGAGGTCGCCGCCATACAAAAGGCTGCTATTGTCTATTATTATACACGCTGTACTTTTTAACACTATTTAGTCCCACTAATCTTAATCCCCTGACAGATTCCCCTTTCTTGTCTGTGCTTGATTGCACATAATAAAAGCCTTCCTCCCGTAAACGTTCTCCCTGTGTGTGTGTGTGTGTGTGTGTGTGTGTGTGTGTGTGAGTGAGTAAGACAAGATAACAGCAGGTCATATGTCTGGCCTCCAGGCAAGGAGGTATATGAGTGTGTGTCTGTTACAACCACTACTGAGACACTTCCCATGTCACTAAATTGTAGTTCCCTGCAACAGGAGGCAATTGAGTTTTCCGTGACACACCCCCTCAGGTGACACGCCCCCTCCCGACCCCCCAATGTGACAGAGGGGCCACTCCGACACTATTTGACCAAAATGGACAAAAATGCATTAAGTACAATGGCAAAGCTGACAGATCTCCCTTGTGATTTTCCCGTCCTATTTCTCAAGAGTAACTATATTTTGCTGAGGAACAAACAGAGGAGCTTCAAATATTTTAACTGTTTTTATGTTAAAGAACGGTAATAAGACGAGACTCCTCAGCCACCTGCAATGTTTGCACAACCGACTCTTTCTCTCTCCGTCTCATTCAGCCAAATTTATTTTCTTCCCGATCAGATTAGATTAGGTTTCACGGCATTTTAACACCTGCTGTAAGAGTTGGAGATAAGGCTCGTTTCCCTCCATCTCCCGCTCGCTTCCCCCCCTTTTTCCTCCTTGGAATGGAGGAGTAAGGGGGACTCCAGTGTAAAGTGCAGCTAATGCTTGCCAGAGAGCCAACTTTCACTCGCTCCGTCTCTAGAAGAACCTGCTGAACGGGGATCAGAAGCCATAAAGTTAGCAGACTTGTTTTTTAGAGAGATTCAAATACCGAAACCACATCCGGGACAGGATGTTCAAAAACGACTTAATATTATAATTACTCTGCCCTCCTAGCGAAATGTTTAATTGGTGTTCGCTAGACGAGGATGTGGTTATGTGTGTGCAGAGGCAGAATTAGGGGATATATCGAAGATACTCGACAAAGCATTATAATGTGAGTGCAGAAGCCCAGTTTGAAATAAAAGACAAATAACTAGTAGTTAAAAACTTGCAACTTTTGCGCGTGCTAATAGAGCTAATGCCCCCCAACATACTTTCTGTTGTCCCACAGGAAGCCATTGAAATTCTGCAGGACGCTACCGCATTTGATCAGCAAGCACTTGTATCCGATCGGCCTTCATAAAGACCCAGCATCAGCCATTAACGATCAGTCGGCCATCGTTCACAGCAGATCAAACAATGTTGTCCTGAGGAAGTCGAGCGATGCCGAAACAACTGCTAAATCAGCCTGCAAAGCAGAAGTTCCGTTCGCACGATGCCGTTCTGATTCAGTCGTTATTAATCTGAGCCTGTCTGGAAGAAAATATTTAAAAGGCAATGAGATGAACTCGTAAAAGGTTCATCTGACTAAACAATCTCTTTCAGGAAAACCTGCACTGGACCATCGCCAGAGCGCCAGCGGGAAAAAACACATTAAAACTCACGCAGAAAAATAACCGTCGTTGCTGCTGGTGGGAGTTTGGAACGCTGCGAGTACAGGAGTGATGTCACAGCGTACCACACCGTAGGTCAGCCCGTGTTCCGTGTGTGAGAGGGCAGAGGGAGGAGGGGGGGGGAGGGTCGGAGCGATACATCATCGTTAGCGTTCTCGATTCTACCTCGCACAAATGCGGCGTGAACTTTGGTCGGTGAGAGTGTGAAGTGATGTCAGTGATGGGCCTTCTGTAGCCCAGCTGGGAGACAAAGGACCTTTAACGTGGTCAATTTCAGAGCGCTATAAAACTGGTCAAATAATAACCCGAGTGTCTGAGGGCAACACACGCACGCACACACACACACACACACACACACACACCACGTTTCCTGTCATTAAAAGCCAGTTTATAGCCAGGCAACTGCAGTGAGAGTGCAGACAAAGCTAACACCAGCACCGGGCCACCTTTTCTTTTTTTTTACACACAAGTCAAACAGAGGAAGGAAACGGGCAGAACAAAGCTGGAATCTTATCAACAGCGACAAGGCTCAAAGCACAGACCGACAAAAGACATTTGCATTAATAATGATAAAGACTTGGGTTCGAACTGGATCAGCATATTGTACTGCTTATCATCTGCTCACGCACGCACGCACGCACGCACACACGCACACACACACACACACAACTTAAAGGAGGAACTTCACTCTTTGAAATCAGACAGGCTTGGCGCATGGTTTTGATTCTGAAGCTTTTTCCGCTGCAGGAACGCCGGACACATCTTGGGGCCATGTGCGGCGCCATTCTTCACGCTGCTTGTCCGGGGGCCGTCGTCGCGGCCGGATACTCCAAACATCCAGAGGAGGTCAGGGAGAGAGGGGTCTGTGCTCGCCCACAGCCTGGCCTGACCATGCTGGGCACAATAACGCTTGTGCAATCCACACTACGCACGCGCCTGTGCACACGTGTATGAAGGTAATAATGGACAGAAAGGAGCACAATGTCTGAGAAAACTGTGTTTATACGGGATAGATAGAATAGAACATTTGATCCAAATACAATTAAGTGCAGACTTAATTTTTTAGGGTTCTGCGGTGGGTTCTCCGTACTTAAACTGTTTCTGAAGGGCCTTCCGACTGTCTGGAGAGAAGTTGCCTCGGTGGCACTTCCTCCCCTACATCCGAGTCACGCTTTTTTTTTTCTCAAAATATTTCTACACATTTCTAAACTCTTACCAGATGTAGAGAATTCATAGATGATTCATTCTGGGCCGAGGGAAAGGTGGAACAAAACAAAACCAAACTTCATGCCCTTAAGTGTCTTCACAAAAAGCCTGTCTCTTCCGGTGTATGAATGGATTCCTAGAGGGCGACTTGCAGCGGCATCATAAAATTTAGCGTTATTCCACATCTTCACGTTATTGTAAGACATTGTCTCTTGTTTCTACCTCAACTTTCTAATTTGTTCCTGTAAGTAGCTTCAAAGAGTTCATACAGAAACATTCGCAGTAAAAAGATAGATTAAAATCCCCGTATGTAAACTCCTCAGGGTTTTCCTGTCCACTTTTTAACACAATCAGTCTAAGGGAGGAGAAAGTGAAGAGCGAATGATAAAAATGAGAACAATTGATAATATCACCCTAAATCCTTTGACTCTAAGGGTGCGTTCCCACTGCGCAGTTTGCTCCCTTTTAAACTGACCAGCGTTCCTTTACTCCGATAATCCGCTCCGTTTGGGCCAGTGGGAACGCGCCTCCGGACTCTGGAGAGGATCAAAAAAGTCCGCCTGAAAAGGAGGGTCTCGGTCCCTTTCAGCGGAGCAAAGGACGGAGCAACTGTACGTAGTGACGCTCTACGCGGTGCGTCTCCGGTAGAGGAAGTACAGCGAGCACTCCAAGCTGCTCCAAAAAAAATAAAAGTGGCGAAATATGCACTGCTCTGTGTAGATTTCATTAACTAAATATGCGTTATAATACTTTAACATTTTTTTCCGAACAAGCTACGTATCACCGGTAACTGACGCGACTTCTCCCCGCAGCGCGGCATTTTAACACAGTCCAGCGCGGAGCGGAGAATCAGCTGTTCAGCAGCACGGTAGTTTTTCATTCCGTTGTTCTGAACTGATCCGGAGACTTTACGGATGCCCAGCGACTTTGTGTTTGTTAAAAACGACTAGCGTTGTGTAACATTTATGATTTGGGCCAGAACTAAATGAGATTCCCTCCCTAAAGGAGCAGCAGCCGTTAACTGCGGACTCAAAAAAAAAAAACATGGGAGAGGGCGGGACTTCACCTTCTACTTTGTCCAATCGACGAGCGCCCTTTTCAGCCACGCGACGTTGCTCCGAAAGCTCGTCCCGTGAAGAAATCACAGTGGGAACGCAGACCTTTCAACGAATTATAAATGCAGGAATTTGCTACCAAAGGAACCGAGTCCTCTTGGCACAGTGGGAATGCACCCTAAAAATAACAGCTAAGTGAACCAGGAGTTGTGAGGCCAGAGAAACAGCAACTTGGTATAATTACTATCAGTATCACAAGATTAAAACTCCATGAAGCATGAAACGCTCGGGAAACCACAAGAGGTGGAGGGAGCCCTTACGGAACGCCGCTGCTGATGTGTCTCAAGGAGAGCTGCGTGATTTGTGCATGCACATAAATTAAACGTGTGCCGAGCAGTATGTGGCAAACAAGCAAACAAAATTATAGGGTTTCACTTCCGATGGTTTTCTTCGGGGTGTTACAACATATGTGACGGTGGTTGAGGTTTCGTACCACCGACAGGACTTTCACTGACTAACCAACTAGCCCAAAGGCAGCGGCAGCAGACCTTGACATTGACAAAACACTTCCGTGCAGCGGCCATGAAATACCCCCCCCAGGTGATCCACGGCCCCGCCCTCTGCTTAACAGCCCTCAAGCCAGTCAGCTGTGCTCCGAGCCTGCCAGGAAACCACCAACACAAACCCATTTCCTGAGGGAAGCAGCCAAAACCAACTGTGGGGGCATGAAGGCGGTGCTGCGAGGTTTAGGAGTACAGCTTGAGGTCGAGTCGCTGCTGAAAATGGAAAAGCCCTGAAATAAAGGCAGCGTTCTGTAACAGTAAGTGAGGATCCTACAGCAGAAAACAGACACCAAGCATCGGCTTTATCTCTCCCCAACCACAGCGATCTTCATCTACATGACTTGTGTTCATGCTTTTATTTTCCAGAGAAACCTCATTATGCCGATGGCGCTGAGGGAGCAAAAAATGCTTTTTATACACATTACCTCGGCCGCAAATAAGATAAGGCACCACTCCTGAGAGGAAATATGCGACTGTGTGAGACCAAACCTGCTTTGAATTCAATTTGGCGATTCATCAATCATTAAGAGAGAAACATATTGGACAGGTATTTAGTTTGCGAAAGACATTTCTGAGAGAACGCCAAGAAAGCACAGACTTTGGCTCGGATTCTGTTGGCTCAGAGGACGACGGTCGGTTCCCAAACTGATGGGAACGCCTCTCAAATCCAGGCTGCCTCAGAGCAGGAGGTGAGAGTGCAAAATGATGCTCTCACACTTGTAGCCACTTATTCTTCATAAATCACCCTGTCCAGTTCACAGGCTGGTTTCGACAATTTAAGAGTGTCACTTATGGGGAAATGAAACCCACCCACCTTGGGTCAAAAAGAAAACCTGTGCCACATGCACAGAAATCCTGAAAAGCCCTGCAGCACCTCCCACCTCCTGGTGCCATTATGAAGACCCCTCCTTATAATCTAATGACTGTAATCCTAATTTAAATTCTTATATAAAGACAACTGCAACACGTGGCAACTCAATTTGTCAAGCACAACGGACAGCAGAGCTCATTCAGTCTGCTGCGTTTGTCCTTGAGAATGTGTTTACTAAGAGTAGTCCTACAGAATGTAAGTACATGCTTTATTAATATGTTTAATTTCTTGTTAACAAATGCAACTGCTGCCTCTCTGGGGCAAACACAAGCGACAGCCAATTCCACCCCGGTTCCTCTGAGCTCAGACGCCCGTAGATGAAGATGGACGTGCACTCTTTGTTTAGAACAAAGGTATTAATCCCACAGACACTCCTTCTGACAGGTTTTAAGTGTTGTTGTTGTCGCATGTAACCTGTAGATCAACTTGCAGCAATGCAACAGTTTTCCCTTTCCTCTGCAACAAACAGCACAAGCTCAGCATAAATGGGCTTCATCCTCCATTCCTGTCTCTTTGGGTTTACTGTAATCTTCAAATAATCTGGCTCATTCACCCCCCCTCCCAACGGAGTTGACTTCCTTTAAGTTACCAGCCAAGTCGAGTAGTGTGGAAATATGTGACCTAGGTGTTTTAAAAGATCATTTGAAGCTATAAAACCATTCCCTTTGAAAACAACAAGATTGCGGGTCCTTAAATCTCGGCCGATAAAGTTCGGCCGAGATAACGGAGGTAGATTTGGAACGACACACGGAGTAGTAGTCGTGCAAAACCAAAGGTGAAGAGTGACCGTTTCAGATAAGACATGTCCCCCAAAATAAGAACTAGACGTGCACACATGCAGGATTAGCAGCATCTGCATTTGAACCCGTCTACAGAGTGCTCCGGGGCAACGCCGCTGCAGCACAAACTGCCTTTATTCAGGACTTTTTAACAGTTGAATCCCTGACTTCCCGGTGGAAGATAAACTGCAAAACACAGGGACCTGGGTGCCAGGAGTCTTAACCTCACACTCCCAGAAACGCAAACAGATGCTGAAATATTCTGTAACAAGACAAGGATTCACAACGGCCTGTGGACCGAGCCGAAATGTTGATCCGGAGGGACAAGAGTTGTGTTGTCAGCAAATAAAATATGACATTTCAGCACGATTAGCGCAGAGGTTCCCCCGAAACATTGGACGATGTTTCGTGACAAATGTTCCAAAAATAATTTCCTAAATTAAACTCAGACAGTTTCGACTGTTATAGCATTCCCTACAGCTAAA
The DNA here is from genome assembly GCF_040956055.1 of Brachionichthys hirsutus. Classification (NCBI taxonomy): domain Eukaryota; kingdom Metazoa; phylum Chordata; class Actinopteri; order Lophiiformes; family Brachionichthyidae; genus Brachionichthys; species Brachionichthys hirsutus. The sequence goes on from NC_090904.1 coordinate 13,086,062, forward strand.
TAAAGCACAGTTATAATATGTTATGACATGTTTGAGACTATTTGCTAAAGTTTCACATTTTAAATGTTATTTCAATGATAATATGACGTGCCTGTGATATTTAAATTCGTTTATGTGAGTGAATCCAACTCAAAAAAAGATACGAACGAGAATTGTCGAACAAATCTGATCAAATAAGACAAATTCTAACATCAAAGTCTACCTAAATAAATGCTTCCATCCTACAGATCATGTGACTCCTGGTTATTACCGGGTAAAGCCTAATTTAATCCGTGTTTTATTTTACAAGCAACGCTTTGAAATAGTCACAAAGGCTGATGCAAAGACTTTTTGCGTGTTCTGCGGTGAAAAGAGAGTTTAGAACTTCAATCATTAAAGGTTTGAATAATTCTAATCCACTTTGGCTCGATGTTCCCAGAGGGGGGGGGGGGGGGGGCTGGGACCTCCAGGGAACTTTATTGTGGTAACAGCTTCCCACATTAAACTAGAATAAGCAGTTTATTATCAATCCTGGAGAGAAAAATAAGGAACTCTTGTTATTAAGAGGGACTGATCGATACTGGTTTCTGGTGATGCGGGTGCCTGATGGCTGTTTGACCCCCCCCCCCCCCCCCTTAATGGCGCTGGGTAATCTATCACAGTCACTTCTTTCTGGCGAAAACATTGATATCGGCTTGTTAAAGAAAAATAACATAAACTTTTACTTACAAGGAAACGGTCCGGACGGGGAGGTCCAGTGGCGCAGCGGTTAGCGCCAGGCTGCTGCAGTCCACCGAGTCGCCGGTGCAGGTACAGTTCTGGGAACACGACACGTCCGAACTCGATCCGTAACTAATTAACAGTTCGACTGTCAAAAATAAATACAAAACACACCGAGAAGCGTATCCAAATAGTCCCGGGGACGCCGCCATTTTGTCTCCACTTTTAATAGCCCCGGCCGCGGAGCTCTCTTCTCCTCGAACTGGAATATTAACAAAGCTTCGGAGTCCGAGTGTCCCTTTTTATCGCATTAAATGTCTTCCATTGACAAAGGGGACAGGACAGTCCGCTGCGGCGCAGTAACACATCCCAGTCATTTAGGACACAAGTCCCCCCCCCCCGTCCCCCCCCGTCCAACTTTCTCCTCTGGAGTCCGACGCGGGCGAAAAAAAATCAAAGGGGAGTCGCAGAAAGATCCAACATGTGCGCTCCAGAAAACCCGTCCGGTCCGGTCGTGCTTGGCTTGTATTTAAAGTCCAGAAGTGTTCCTGGAGGGCTGCTTTGTTACTGTCTAGAAAAGGGCAACTACCTTTGAAGACATGTTTAAAGACATGCGATGTTCACGGACCCACAGAAATGACCGTCGTTCAAAGAATCAGGGTCAAACACTCGGAAGAATGGTTAGCGTGCGGCGGGTTTGAAAAATGTCCTCCCCAAAAAAAGAAAAGATGAAGATGATCGTAAAACCACGCAGGAATTGAGCCGAAAACTCCTGCGTTGGTGACTCAAATCGGGCGCTGCGTTTAGTCCGATCTTCAAAACGTCTCACGGCTCCGGTAAATCCCGCTTCGAACCCACTCCGTCCTGAACTTAGTTCGTCAGGTGCAGTCTGTGGTCACGATATCTGGACCCACCGATCAATAGCTAAAGAGGAGTCCTCCCCCCGACCATGAGTTCTGGGTTTCTTTTCCTGGCTGAAGTAACTTATTTTTTTTTTTAAGAGCGGTCGCTCCGTAAATCCCACGCTGGATGCGCAGCGGCGATTCCAGGCTCCGCCCACTACTCATAGCGATTGGCTGTCGCCGTTTGATGGGCGGGCTCACATTGGTTGTTACAAGTTCTCCTCCAGTCAGGTTTTTCTTTGACCCCGCCCATGTTTCCCACCATGGGTGTGAACCCCCCCCCCCCCCCCCCCCCCCCCGCACTCCTACTGCTTCTTAAAGGGACAATCGCTGAGCTCAATCGCTATAATCGCATTATAATAAACCGTAATAACATAATTGGTTTAAATGCCGCATCAGTGGCATTAAAAGTGCTAGGTAGCTGGAATGAGAGAGATAAACTCTCCTTTTCTTGGCACACCTGTATTGTAATTTGTTTCGTTGTTTTAATTTATAGGTAAGTTTGCCACTCTTTCTTGTGAATGATCTAATTTGTCATGCATTTTTAAAAGTTAGAAATATCCAAGTTCATTATTAGACCATAGGAAATGTTTTTTCTATTTATAGGTTGTAGAGTTTGCAGTTAAATTATATGCTATATATGCTAATTATATATTTCCAGTGCAGAGGGAATATTGCACTTGTTCTCCAGTGCATTTATATTCATACATTTTTCTTACTAATATTTAGACTAATATATTTAATTATGGTATTTGTATAACATGCATAATAAATAAAAGTGGACATTTTGTGCTGGTGCATCTCTGTGAATGGGTTTGTGCCCAGTGTGTGCTTTATATGTGCAGACACACTCACGCATGATGCATCTACGGTGGCCCTGAAGTGCAAATCACAACAACAAATCGTATTGCACACAATAAAGAAGGAATCGCGCAAACAAGAAAAAAACACACACACAAATAAGGAATCGCGCAAACAAGAAAAAAACACACACACAAATAAGGAATCACGCAAACAAGAAATGAAATCACACAAACAAGAATCGAAATCACGCAAACAAGAAATGAAATCACGCAAACAAGAATACAAAACACGCAAGCAAGAATCGAAATCACGCAAACAAGAATACAAAACACGCAAACAAGAATACAAAACACGCAAGCAAGAATCGAAATCACGCAAACAAGAATAGAAATCACGCAAACAAGAAATGAAATCACGCAAACAAGAATAGAAATCACGCAAACAAGAAATGAAATCACGCAAACAAGAAAACTCCAAACCGGAAATGCTAAATATCGGACATGTCCAAACCGGAAATGCTAAATATCGGACATGAGGGGTCTGGTTGCTGATTGGACAGAAGCACTGTCAATCATTCTGACTTTCGCTCCAGGTTTCCCGTAATTGAGCAGCAATTAGTAGCAATTGAGTAGTAGGTAAGAGAACAGCGTGAGATACAAAAATATGTTTTGCCGTCATTGTGGTAAAAAGTTACCCGAAGAAGAACGGCCGAACTATTGCAGTGGTTGCGGCAAGAGACTTCAAGGGATTCTGGACAATGAACCAACCGCATGTCAACTATTGCATCATAAGTGTGTCCCGCATCAAAATAATTACTGATAATGTCTTCGGTGGCAGCCATAATTACAAATGAACTTTCTCAGCAATCAGCTTTCGGACCTCTGCATGTCCGATATTTAGCATTTCCGGTTTGGAGTTTTCTTGTTTGCGTGATTTCATTTCTTGTTTGCGTGATTTCTATTCTTGTTTGCGTGATTTCATTTCTTGTTTGCGTGATTTCATTTCTTGTTTGCGTGATTTCTATTCTTGTTTGCGTGATTTCATTTCTTGTTTGCGTGATTTCATTTCTTGTTTGCGTGATTTCATTTCTTGTTTGCGTGATTCTATTCTTGTTTGCGTGATTTCGATTCTTGCTTGCGTGTTTTGTATTCTTGTTTGCGTGTTTTGTATTCTTGTTTGCGTGTTTTGTATTCTTGTTTGCGTGATTTCGATTCTTGTTTGTGTGTTTTGTATTCTTGTTTGCGTGATTTCCATTCTTGTTTGTGTGTTTTCTATTCTTGTTTGCGTGATTTATTATTTGTGTGTGTGTTTTTTCTTGTTTGCGTGATTTCTTATTTGTGTGTGTGTTTTTTTCTTGTTTGCGCGATTCCTTCTTTATTGTGTGCGCTACGATTTGTTGTTGTGTTTTGCACTTCAGGGCCACCGTATGCATCTGTACCCAGACTGATCTTTTCACTGTTTTAATCATGCCCAAAAATGGTCACATTATGGTACAAATTTTTTCCCGAATGCTGAAGTGAATTTTTGGCCGTTGCCTCAAAAATGCACATCTGTGATAAATCAATAGTCCTTTCAGCCTTCTGGCTGTACCAACACTTTTTTCATATATCTTTCTCTCTCTCTCGTACCATGTCTTAGCTGGCACTGACAGATCAGACTGATTGCATTTGTCAGAGATATTGCAATCGCTTCATTTTTTTTGGAGAAGTTCCAGATTTCATTGTTATTAATCATGGTAGTGACAACTCAGATATTCACACCTGCATCACTGCAGGCACTTTAATGGCACAGTTCCTCGTTCCTTTTTCATTAGCGAGCCACAGGTTTCACATTGCATCATAGACGTGAGCGTGAGCACAGTAGCCTACAGGTGAGGCCTCCGGCTCTCAAAAGCAAGGGAAATATCTGAGAAATGAGACCCTGTTAAAACATGACTTCACTGATGATTGGAAACTGAGTCATGAACTAGCTCCAAAATCAATACCTTTATAGAGACTCTGAATAAGACAGCCTGAAAAAGGATGATCCAAAGGAGGTGTGTACTGTACATCGAGTATATTGAACTAACTTGCTTTGATCAGTGACCAAATCTAGATTATCTTCAATCCATGCATCGCCTGTGCACATCGGCAGCACAAGTTGCAGCTAACAGGAGGTCTACTATCCATTCCAGGAATGCTCAGCCTTGCATTTCCCTTCAGTAGACAGGGTATGTGGTCCAGGTACTTTGGATTCTATTTTGAGAGGACTGTTGACACGTCTTTTAATGTGATGCGTATGATGGATGACCTGCTCTGGATGACTTGGTGAATTTGATTTCCAAATAACAGTAGAATTAAAAGTAATGCATTTATAAAGCTTTCATATTACTATTTTTAATTGTATCATGTATTGTCCTTGTAGCATGTAAATCTTTATTCTCTCATTCTATTCATGTTTAAAGCGTGTGCAAATCTTTTACAAAGGCTGACGTCTTTTTTAAGGGAGAGACTAATTCTGCAGTCAACATCATGGAAGGTGTTTCTGTCTCAGAATGGAAGGATTTACAATCTGAAAAAATGGAATCTAACAAAAAAAACATTTGAATTGTATTGAAAGCTTTTGTTTCCGTGGTCTTTTCTTCTCACCTGCAACTTTGAGAATAAATTATAAAGAAGATAATGACTGCACCAGATGAATTTGTGTGTGTGTGTGTGTGTGTGTGTGAGAGTGTGTGTGTGGATGATTTTAACACCACACACAATGTTTGCACAGTTAGTGGATTTAAAAGTCAGTGCAGCAGACACGTCAAAACATTTTGGTATTAGAAATGTTTTTGTAGCTGCATCTGATGAATGAACTACATATTGTTCACGTTTTTGTGCTGTTGGATGAGCAACAACATGACGGTGGAATAGCGAGAGGATTTAAGCATGTATAAGGGCTGGAAAGATTCATCACGCTCTTCTTACCGGAGTCTTCAAAGATAAGTCACCATCTGTTGCAGCCATTTATCAACTATAGAATAGAGAGCCGTGAAAGCATGGCCGAATCATTATATAAGGACGGCTGCTGAAGGAGCTGGAGTTGCTTGGCTTATGGGTAGATTTATTATTCTTATGTATCATTATCATTATTATTATTAGTAGTAGTTATTACCTAATTAATACAATATGGAACTTGCCTAAAATAAATGCATATGCAGGATATTTCCGTGACTCGTTATTTAATCACTGAAGTGAGAATTAGCATTTTACCCAAGACTTAAGTACTCTACTTAAAGCTTGAAATGCTAATGACAAATGCAAACTTGGCGAGATAGAAGCCCCGACCCTACACAATTGTGTCAACTTCCACAAACATTGGTTAATAATCAACCGAGATATTGACTGCAATGTTACCGAAAATGTCAGAGTGACCCAGAATCCAAGCTCTCTTCTGGATCATCACCAAACTGTCCAGTCCCTGTATGACTGAGGGAAGAGCTCGGTTCGCATTGCTGGCATTAAGTCATACCTGTTCCAGTTGCGTATTGGTCTTTGGCAGGGTGATGACCTTCATCACCAGTCATCATAGCGTTTCTGAAGATGAAGATTTAACGATAAATCTACATATCTATTATTTCCTATGGTCATGATCGAATGGCAAAGATCCTGTTAATTGATTATCACTGATGTGCATATCACTCAGTTTGAGGGCTAATCGTTTCACATTTATTTAATATAGCAGTTTTCCCAGGATCACCTCTAAGTGTCACCAAAGGATCAACAGCCGTAGAAACGAGTTTTCATCGTAATTTCACTTGATACATCAGAACTTTGCACGACAAAGAGCATACGCCATGTTTCAAGGCCCCAGATGACCTCGTATTTCGACTGTTGTTAAATATTAAAATAATAAAATTCATATTTACACATGCATTGCTGTTCCACAGTTTTGTTTTTAAAACTCAACCACATATCAGATGTTATTAAAAAACGATTAAGAAATTATGGCAACAGGAAAGATTTGCCATGAGCAGAGTAGATTGTTTTTGTTACTGTTTCGGCAATCTTCTAATTTAAAATTTCTAAAGGTAACACTGATTATTTTTTTACATTAATCACGCAAACACACACACACACACATGCTCCCTTATAAGTACACTATTACTATGTTCTACATGGGCCAAACTCAGCCCATGTAGCTTGAGCCAAAGTTTCAATGCTCAGAGCAGCCGTGAGACCACAGAACGCTGCTCCCAGTTTAAACTCTACAGTTTGGTGACTTGAGATTAATTAATTATATTTCATATTTTCATATAATTGACGTTGTTATGGCCGCTGCTGTGCCTTCCTCATTGTTTAGCGATATTCCGTGCAGTTTGCTTGATGAAAATTGCAGTGAGTCATCGCCAGCTGACGGTTGCTCCAGCTGAAGGGGGTGTCGAGTCGACTACCTCCCTGTCTAATTCCAGCATTAATTGGGCCTTGTTGCCACAGGCTCCTGCTCTTCTGCACAAGATCAACAAGGGAGTGTCAAAGGGTCACACCCTTCTGTTAAAAAGGTGCAAGATAAACATCATGACTTAAAATTCCAAACCATAACAACAGCCACAATAATAATGATGCATTGGTTTTATTTGGCGCTTTTCTATCTGTACAGAAACTCAAAGTGCTCGTACACACAGGTAATGTGGGTGTCATGTATTGAGTGTTGTAGTTTATTCTGACAGCCCTGATGCCGCTGACCAGTTTCAACTTTATTGTTGCACCAGTTTGACGAGTTTAGAACTTCACATTTTCACATGAACGGAGGTGCGTCCGGCTCGGTTGCGCAGTGGTAAGCACTGTTGCCTCACAGCGAGATGGTTGCAGGTTCGTCTCCGGCTTGTGGCCATCCTGTGGGGAGTTCGCATGTTCTCCCCGTGTCTGCGTGGGTTCTCTCCGGGTTCTCCGGCTTCCTCCCACCACCAAAGACATCCAGCCTAGGCTGATTGGTGGCACTAAATTGCCCGTAGGTGTGTGTGTGTGTGTGGCTGGTTGTCTGTCTCTGTGTTGCCCTGCGATGAACTGGCGGCTTGTCCAGGGCCTCTCGCCCATTGACTGCTGGGATTGGCTCCAGCTTGGCCCGCGACCCGATAGCGGAATAAGCGGTTAGAAAAATGAAGGTGTGTCATTATAAATAATTGCTTTTTCCATTTGTTTTTTTTAATTTGTTTACTTATTTAGAATATGTTGCCTGGTTGGTCAACTGTACAGGCGGAGGAATATTTAAAGGGATGGAACTAGCATTAAATATTCCATTACACCGCTACCTGCTCCACAACTGTCTCGTGATAACAACCTGCAGGACGTCCCGTTTGATGGTAAGACTGTTTTTGTATGAATTTGGTTGTTGAATGTGTGAATGTGTTTTCGCGTGAACACATGTTCACATGTAACATAGAATATCTGCTGACTTTAAGGTTCTGTCGTTGCAGCTGGACACGATGTCGGTAAAGTACTCTCTGCTGTTGGTCCTCGTCATGATCTCCCTTTCACGTAAGCGTCACTCATTTAATGCAGGATCCTGGATGTGTGAAACAAACAGGTCAACAAGAAAACTAATTATGAATCTCCTGTTATTCATTAGATGAACGAAGAGTGATCATAGGAAGGGTAAAGCATTAACTCAAACTCTGCTCCATATATTGTTTATATTCGACAGAATATATACATGTTATGTAAAATCCACATTCATATTTTGTATATTTTTATATAAGTAAAGCATCTTTTATCAATATATTGTCTCAGAATCGAAATCTCATTGTACCACGTACACAAATCTCTGTTCCTGTCTGTGGGACCAATGGAGTCACCTACATTAACAACCGTGAGCTACAGGATGCTATCAGGTAAAGAACCCTGCATTAATGCTTGAACTCCATGACAACATTAACAAATATAAAACTGTGTTAAAGACAACATTTCCCATTAGATAAGTAGCATGTAGATTTTCTTCCTGTGTCATCCAGTCCTCTGTCCAGCTGTGAAGAAAATACTCAATTCTTCTCTCACAGGGTGTCCGGAGGGAGGGTCTGGATATTGAAAAACGGAAAATGCTGAGGAGGAAGAAGAACTCAGGACGAGCATTTTTAGACTTTGATGTCTGAATGCTGATTTAAACTTCAACATTTCAATAAATTGTAACTGCAGCAATAAAAAGACAATAAAAAGTTTTGAAGCATGATGAATTGTTTCTGTCTGCTTTTAATTTATTTGATGACATTTCTTAATGTGGACTCAGAAACTTGACATGAACAACGTTAAAGTCACAAGAATGTTTAGAAGTTTAAAGAGACAACATGAGCTCATGTCACTACTTTGAGTTATCTAAATAATCAAATTTGTATTTATGACATTTACAATGCTTTTTCATAGTTTCTAAAACTACAGCTAAGTCCAGTTTGATGTTAAGCAGCCGATAAAAAGATGTGCAGCAGGAAAGATCGTCTCGTCACCACAGACTCCTGTTCTTCTGCTTTAGGGGGTGTCAAAGGGCCACGCCCTTCTGTCAACGTGGAGGATGATAAACATGAAAAGTAATTAAAGTATCAATGTTTTTATCATCTAAGGGTTATATAGTATTATGATGTGACCGCTCTGTATTGATATTAAAAACATTAGTTCCTATTGATCAGGTATCTGAACATATGTCTGTTTCTTTAATCTAATCAAATGTCATCCTGAATTGGAGAATGAATGCTAACCAGACTTTAATCACTTAACTTGAGAACGTAAAGGCTGATGATGCAACGGCCACACATTTACACGTGTTAGGTTTTGCAACAGATGCGATTCATCTGAGCGTTGCAGTTTATTCTGACGGACCGTATTCACATCCAGAGAAGCCCTGATGCCACTGAACACCAGTGGAGATGCTGCTCACAGTTTCAGCTCTATAGTTGCACCAGTTTGACGAGTTTAGAACTTCACATTTTCACATTAATGAAGGTGTGTCAGTATAAATAACGGCTGTTTGCCTTTTTATTTCTGTTTTGTTGACTTTGTATCATCTGGTACGTTGCCTGCTGGTTCAGCCGTACAGGAGGTGGAATACTTAATGATTTAAAACGTTAATCAATACTCAGTTCCACCTGTACCCTCTGCACAACTCTCTTGTGATAACAACCTGCAGGACGTCCCGTTTTATGGTAAGACTGTTTGGTCTGTTTTTTGTTTTTTTTTGCAGTATTTTGCAGGAGACATCAAATTAAACATTAGCAGATAATACTTAAGTTTACAGGTATTTATTTCATTTTTGGGTTTCCACAAATCTCTTGATTTAAACTTACAGACAGTGAGCGTGGTTTATGTTGAACATATATTCAGGGAGAGATGAATTCCACATGTAACATAGAATATCTGCTGACTTTAAGGTTCTGTCGTTGCAGCTGGACACGATGTCGGTAAAGTACGCTCTGCTGTTGGTCCTCGTCATGATCTCCCTTTCACGTAAGCGTCACTCATTTAATGCAGGATCCTGGATGTGTGAAACAAACAGGTCAACAAGAAAACTAATTATGAATCTCCTGTTATTCATTAGATGAACGAAAATGGATCGGACGGGTAAAGTATTAACTCAAACTCTGCTCCATATATTGTTTATATTTGACAGAATATATACATGTTATGTAAAATCCACATTCATATTTTGTATATTTTTATATAAGTAAAGCATCTTTTATCAATATATTGTCTCAGGATCAAAATCTCATTGTACGACCTCCAAAAGTCTCTGTTCCTGTCTGTGGGACCAATGGAGTCACCTACATTAACGACCGTAAGCTACAGGATGTTATCAGGTAAAGAACCCTGCATCAATGCTTGAACTCCATGACAACACTAACTAATATAAAACTGTGTTAAAGACAACATTTCCCATTAGATAAGTAGCATGTAGATTTTCTTCCTGTGTCATCCAGTCCTCTGTCCAGCTGTGAAGAAAATACTCAATTCTTCTCTCACAGGTTGTCCAAAGGGAGGGTCTGGAAATTGAAAAACGGAAAATGCTGAGGAGGAAGAAGAACTCAGGATGAGCATTTTTAGACTTTGATGTCTGAATGCTGATTTAAACTTCAATATTTCAATAAATTGTAACTGCAGCAATAAAAAGACAATAAAAAGTTTTGAAGCATGATGAATTGTTTCTGTCTGCTTTTAATTTATTTGATGAGATTTCTTAATGTGGACTCAGAAACTTGACATGAACAACGTTAAAGTCACAAGAATGTTTAGAAGTTTAAAGAGACAACATGAGCTCATGTCACTACTTTGAGTTATCTAAATAATCAAATCTGTATTTATGACATTTACAATGCTTTTTCATAGTTTCTTAAACTACAGCTAAGTCCAGTTTGATGTTAAGCAGCCGATAAAAAGATGTGCAGCAGGAAAGATCGTCTCGTCTTCTGCTTTAGGGGGTGTCAAAGGGCCACGCCCTTCTGTCAACGTGGAGGATGATAAACATGAAAAGTAATTCATGTTTATTATTATCATAATATTACCATGTCACTGCTGTGACATGGTTAATGATATTAGACCCTGTTCATCCACTGTCTGATCATATTTCTCTTCCTATTTTAATCACTATATATCAAAACAATCTTTACCTTCAACCGGAGCTTCAGCATTTTGCCCAGAGCTTCAGAACTCTTCCTTAAACTTTAAACGCTCACGATTTATTTAATGTGGAACATTTAAACGTGTCACATTGAACATTAACACCTGGAAAATCGAAACATTTGTATCAGTCTGGGAAAAGGAAATTAATTAATAAAAAAATGTTGTTTCATTTACTTATTTGAAGCAACTTGCTTATCTTTAAGTGACCAATAAATAGAAAATATAATGCAACAAGATTACAACTATCAAATTGACAAAACATTGTTTAGTTTCATGTAGTGTTTATACAATTTGTCTTTTTTTTTGTTTAACTTATCCTTTGCAAAGTTCACATTTGTATCTTGGTGTTTCTCTTATGGTCTCATGTGTGATCTGCCTCTCTGACACTCTTCTCGTGGTGTGGGCGTGGCTACAGGGGAGTTGGCTGAACACCTGGAGACACACCTGCCGGCCATTTCTCAATCAGAAATGTTTATTATTTATCGTTGAATGTCGTCTCATTGCCAACTTGTGTGTTCTGTGTATTTGTGCAAGTTTCTCCAGCTTGGCTTCGCCTGCTCTTCTGCGACAGTAAGATTTATATTATGTATATTTTTGGTTTAGCAGTGTTTTTGATGTCTGTACTTTTCCACCGCCTGCTCGCTTGTGTCGAGTTTTGTATTTAGTATTTTGTGCTACTTTATGTTTTAAGCTACTTCCCACCCTTCTTGGTGGCAAAGTTTCTACCGAGAATCAAGTTGAACGTGGTCATTATGCCCAGTTCTGTTTTTGTTGTTGTTTTTTTGTTGGTAGAGAGAGGAAGACCGAGGAGGGGAGGTGTAGCAAATAATGCAAATCACATTGCTGATTAATTTTACAACATGAGTTGTAAAAGTAATATATTAAATTGCCCTTCGAACATTCAAATATCTCATGCGCTGTCACCAGAGGCCTGCAGCTTCCTCCCTTCCTCCTCCCGGCTCCCTAACCTGTTCCATCACGTGGGAGGCGCGGTCGGAGGTGCTCAACCAGTCAGTTATGCTCACACGTCAAGCTCGCACTGTTGGCACCAATGAAGGCATGCATTGTTCAAAGTACATCCAATATGGCAGACAGTTTCCACGTCCTTTCAACAGGTGTTTACTTTTGTCAACATTTCTCACATCCTCACCCTGGGAAGACAAAGTTGACGTGAAAGCTTGTTGGTTTACTGCTGCTTTGACAGACGGGGCTGGGGAGGGAAGACTCTCTTGTGTATTTTGCTTTGGTTGTTTTAATAGGCATCGTCAATAGAATATTTCATAAAAGAAGCAACGGCCTGGAACGCTTTTTGTTCGGGGAAAGGGGAGGAATGTGCTTGTTTCACCCTTTTCAAAGGTGACTTCACTGCTGTGTGGCTGTGGTGGCCAAAAAAATCTTTTTGTGTGCCAGCGCTCTTTGTTTCAGTGTTTTTAGTGTACCAAGAAGGCATCTGATTCGCTCTTTTGTCTCCTGCACCTTCTTTTCTGTCGGTGTCTGAGAGGGTTTAAACACGAGCAAGAATTATTACATCCAGCGCCATTTCTGTACTCAACGATGCGTGTCTAAAAACTTCCCATGGAAAAGCCATTTCCAACCCCGTTTAACTGGAAGTCTTTTATTTAAATCCGTGTCTCATGGAGTCAGTAGCCCTACCTCTGACCGGCCACATTTCACGGCTGGCTGAACATAGACCCGGCATTTTGATGTTCACCGAATGGTTTCATTAGCAGAGCGGTCTGCCAGCCTAAATTCAATTAGGCCCTCAAACACGTTAAATGACACCACAGGCCAGGGGTGGAAAATTCAATTTATATGAAGTAACTGGATATTAACTGCAGAGCAGACCATGTGGCTTCCCTCTGTGTGCACTTTGTACACTTACGAGCAATTCTGTCTGCATCATTACGCTATCTTTAGAGTCTTAACTGTAAAGAAATGTCAGTTAGTTGGTGTGTCTGTGTGTATAAAGTCCTAAATACATTTTCTTTCTCCAATAGCTTCTACTTTATTTCAGCTGAATCAGACAAATCGCTGTGATCCAATCAAACATCATTTGCATTTCACGTAAACTTTATCCAGTCGGCTCCCATTAGGAATAGTCCAAAGCCGGCGCGCCCAACACAAGCGTACTCGGGAAAGGAGAAAACCATCCAGTTGACATAGGATCACAATAGCAAACGGAATGAACCCTTATTAATCAAACCTTTTTCTCTTTTCAAAAACCTGCTTTCCTTTCCGCTCCCAACATTGCGGAGGCCAACTCATTAGCGGAGGCTTTGGGAACGCTTGTATAGCTATGTGGAGTACAAAGAGAGAAAAGGGCGATCCCTCCTTTTCTCTGTGCTCCCTCGCTGACAAAGTAGGGCCTCGGTGAATGGAAGCGGCAAAGGCAGGGCTGAATGGCGCTCGAGGAGTGGGGCTCGCTCATGCAGAGAGCTCCCAGCCCCTCTATACCTGCCCAGGAGAAAAGGCCGGCCAGCTGCTGCCACTGAGCCTTTTTCCCTGGCTTCAATAGAGACCTTGTGAAAGGAGCTCAGACAGGAAGACTGAATACAGCGAGAGAGTGTGTGGAATTTAAGTTGGGGAAGGAAGGAAGGGGGATTGAAGCAGTAACTAGGTGAAGAGGGGTTTGCATAAAACCATCTTTGTGCCCCCCACTAAGCTCTTGTTGATCAGAGAAGGAGAAAGCTTCTTGGTTCAGTCAATCATAATGGAAATGAACCTGTTTTAATGAAGCGCAGGGAAACTTCAGTTAAACTAGAAGTTGAAAGTGGTTTGGAGTTGGGAATTGTGGAATTTGGCCAAATCAAGCGTCACCTGAATCTTGACAGAAAACTAGAAAAGCACAAGCAAAGACCCCGTTGCAGTAGCAATGACATTCCTGCCGAGTGTTTTTAGGGACTCATTTTATTGCAGAGGTACGTGTGTCAACTCTCTACCTCTCTCTATTTAGCTGTGTCTTAGTCTTTGTATTGCCCCTGTCTTTACTGGCCTTAAAACCGCATCACGCCCACTAACCTCTGGCGTTTGCTGTCAATGGGAAAGGGCACAATCGTGCATCCATTCCTGCACCAAATGACTCCAGCTGATTGGAGCTGGAGATGACAGCGGATGACAAATGACATCCAGGTGGGCGTGCTAATTTCCAGCCCTTTTCCACAGTGGTGCTATGAACAGACATTCCTGAAATTGGACCGTAAATAGTTGCCCATTCAAGGACGCCAGTCATTTGGCACCGAGTTTGAAAGAGAAGCTTTAGTAAGAGAGATTAAATAAAAGCATCCACCATAACATTATCCACGGCCTCGGTGACGCTTTCCACAGGCGGCCTCCAGCGTTTTGACATGACCACAAAAGATAAAGAGAAAAAGACGAAGCAAACTAGTCCACCGGTAATGTTGCAGCAGTCGTCACCGATTTACGATGGACTTGCAAAGCATCTCAAAAACTGCGCACACACATTTCTGTGTGAAAAGGTGACCTTGTTGCTCTGCTTCAACCTCAGCCGCCCGTTTTATTTCCTTCCCACCTCCCTGTTTCTAACCACCTGCTGGTTCACCTCCTTCTGTTCTTCTTTCCATTCTCGCCCCCCCCCGGGCTGCTGCTAATACGTTAATGGCTGCCATGCTATGCACCCTTAAGACCCACACAGCAGCTGTGGGCAGAGTGTGTGTGTGTGGGTGAGGTGTGTGTCTGTGGCACGGAGTCCACACTTGATGATATTGGTTGCCAGGGTGGCACAGGGAGGGAGCTTCTGCATCATCTCCTTGGAAAATTGCACACTTTTAGCTTTTTAATTTTACAATTTCATGGAGCATTAAATGTTTGAAAGACCTCAGAGGAAGTTTTCAGCCTTTCTTCTTGCATGTTTTATTAGAAGCGCAGCAAAATTTCTCAGACATTAATATATATATATATAATACCTGCTGAGTTTATTTAAACATACTCGTACACATAATTAAAAAAGGTCCTCATTATATCCTGAATAGGTGGAGAATTGTATGTAGGTTAAGAGTTGAGAAAACCTTTTAGCATTACTCGAGTACTCGAGATAAAGATTTCATTAGATGTGGACAATAACGAAAGGCCTTGTCATTTTTTTTTCAAGGTGCTGATAGCAAGCATGTGCTCCCTGTTCCTTCTCTTCCCACGGGAGATATGAGGAGGCTGTCGAAGCCTAACAACGATGCGCAGGTATTAAGGAAAGCGACTCGCTGACTGAACGGTGAAGTGACATTTCGCTCCGTTAATGTTTTCTCCCCCCATCATGGGGAAGCTCTGGAGATAAAGTGGAGTGAAGGCAGAGCCAGGAACTGTCAGGAGTTTTTCATCCAGCGGGAAAATGTCTGGATGAACACTCATAACATTTTAGCATGGGCCTCAATTTTATTCTTTGGAGCTTATTTGCATATTTGCTGCCGTTCACTAAATCAAACAAAGTTCTGAACTCTCACTCGCTGAAAAAGATGCAAACAATGTGTGAACATATCGGCTGTGTCCACTATTTAATTAATTAGAATTAATCATAGAACTATTGCAGTAAGAATCAGAATTCAACAACGCCACCAAAACATCTGCAATGCTTTCCAAAGAAAGTTATAAATATCTAGTTTTCATCACGTGTGTCTTACAATCCAGCATGACACACGATCTAGACGATGTCTGTGAAATCCCTGACCCCAAAAACACAATCGCTTGTCGCTGATTCAAAGATTCAAAGAGATGCAGAAGCCGCACAGCACCCATAAATTTGATGACATGAACCTGTCCGAAAATGCGGCATAAGAAAGACATTAAAATCCCATTACTTATGAGATACGGACCTCTGATGTAAACATCGTTATATCAGCACTGCGCTCATTCGCCGGGTTGCGTTCATTCCACATTAGCTCACTACAACCTTTGACGCCATGAGATTGCTGTTCAGCACCGAGTCGTGTTTTTCCGTCTTGACTTTGTTCCTGCAGATCAATTTAACCTTTTACACTCCAGACATGACAAAGTGATTCGTTTTGCCAGCAAGGTGCCGCTGCGTGTCAGACCTGCCTGATGTTTTCCATCGCGCCCCCCCCGCCCCCCACACACACTGAATTTGTTATGCTTACTCTCAAAGGGCACTTCAGGCAGTTGGAAGCCTGAAGGTGACACGGCCGACGCTCCACGCCTCCGCTAATGCTAAGCAGTCGCTTGCAATGTCTCTTTGCGATTTAATTTTTTTTAAAACAAGTGATGTGTCATTTAAGGATAATGTTCTTTGACATGACATTAAAAAAAAAAGCTGGGTTTGACTGAAATGACCGTAACAGGCAGCATTCGGTTGAAATCTCAGGCCTGAAGTGAGATGTGGCGACTTGACGCCTGGTAGTTACTGAGCGTTGTAGGTTTACTGCTTAATTTCATTGCATCACCGTGTGTAATGACAATAAAGTGCTATTCTATTCTAACACACTCATGTCACCTTTCATTTAGCAGATGCTTGGATCAGGACTTCCAGTGTTGGTTACCTGAAATGAGTCAAAGTTGAATGGGGAAAATGGCTCAATATGTGGCTTAAAGTATTGTGTTAAGGTATGTTTTCTGTACGTACGGTTACTTTGCTGTCTTTCAGGTTCCAGTCGGCATGCAAGCTCACTGTGTCCAGACCTTTATGTGTGCATTTAAGCTAACATGCATGAATGCATGCATGCATGCAGGCATGTGAATGAACATTTGGTCTGCGGGTTACTGACCCATTTGCAGGTGTGACTATGTGTGTGCGTGCCTGCAGACACGGAGAGTCATCTGCGGTAATAAAAACAACATTGCTGTCTCCATCTGTGGCTTTTTTATCTTTCTTGTCTCGCTCATTCCTCTCCTCTTGACAGATGGGACATGAAATTCCTGCTTGATTGGAACGATTGGTGAGACCTCTGCCAGCAGGTGACAAAATGTTGCATCTATTTCCGTCATTAGTTAACTTTATGAACTGTGAAAAGTTTCTTATGAGCGCAAAATACAGGCGTCAGTTTAGTGGTTCTAAAACATCATCTTGGAGAAATTAGTATAAGCACAGATGAGCTGCTGTGATTACTGCTGCATGCAGCAACACTTAAACACTCCTCTGTTAATTCATCTACCAGGAAGAGATACATTTACTGGATGCAAAAACTTGCTTGTGGCACTAAAAGAGAGGCCGAGTATGAATGTCTGCTCAAAAGCCGATCGGCAATTTTTATCAGGATAGTGGCTTAAAACCAACGTTCTTGCATCCAGTGCCATCAAAAGAAGAAAATTAGTTTTATTTAATTAAGAGTGAAATACATAGCTTAATTTTCCATCACTGTGCTTTTAAAGCTGATTTTTTAAAGGAAATCTGTCGCTTGAGCTGCAAGAATGCTTGCCGTCACGTGTAAATGCGTGTATTAAAAGATGTTGCCTTCCAGTGTTCATCCCCTCGCTGCTATAAATCAAGGTACCAGTTTGTCATCATTGTACAGGTTCTAATGAAAACTCTGCCTCTACTGACAGTTAAATGGGCTCATGAGGAATACGCTGTCAGATGGGAGTCGGTGCGTCTATGGCGACTTTGTTTCTTCGATCTAATTCCTTTTTAGAAGATTATCAATCACACTGTGATCTGCTCTTCTAAACGCAGGTCAGCGAGGGGGGGGGGGGGGGGCACCTTTTTTTTTGCAGCAACTCTGCAGCAGCTTAAATACATTTTTCACTGGATTTCATCAAATGCTTATTTTCTTCTGTTTTTCACTTGCATGCCAGTTGCAATGCAAATTCTGGATTTAGTGCAGATTGGGCTTCAATCAAATTTAACTGACCTGGAAAAAGCGACAGATTCTGTATCTTTTTCCAACGCCATCTTAACCTTTGTCAAGAAATATCTGAAGCCTCCGTTTCATAAACAACTTAAAAATCAAATAGACTGACTTTTTTAAAACACGCAGAATGAAGCAGCAGCTTGATAATGCGCTGGAATGTCGATATGCAAAACGACGTTTTGTCAGAGCAGAAACATTTGATCTGCACCTGGGATCAGCTGTTTACACCAACCTTCACATCTGGAGGCCGGAGAGTTGTTTGGCGTGTGTTTGTGTGCGTGAGAGGAATGGAAAGCAGGAGGAAAAGAAAAAGAGCAGTCGGACAGAAAAAAGAAGGGAAAAATGTCGAGGAAAAAGACTTTTCAAGAGATGAAACCCGTTTCAATGAAAACGAAATAATGAATCAACGCAGGTGGCTGAGCCCGCAGACGGCCACTTTCTCCCACGCTCTTTCTGGGAGAGGCTGTGAAATTTCAGATGGAGTGCATGCAGGATGTTTTTCAGGGCCTCCTTTGCTCGGCCCGGGACCTTCTTTTATTTCCCCCTCCCCACAGTTGCTTGTTCAATCACCCAACAACAACCCTCCTGCATGACAATGGCCTGGTTTCAATCAAGCTGTAAGACATTCCTCCTCGAACACTCTCCTCTTACTAAATGTTTTATGGTACAGCCTCCATTTAAAACCAGGAAGTCTGTCTTTGACGCTGCATTTAAATAAACATTTTATCTATCTTTGTCATTGTTCTCCTTCACACTCCAAGCCGGGATGTGTTTTGGGGGTCTCCGCTTGATAAATACGTGTAATAAGTTGTAATAAGTGAGATGAAGCGAGGCTCTGAGGTTCTTCTGTGCATCGAGAACACTGATGCACACAAATGGAAATGAGCCACCATTACTGGCTATTGCTCATTTATCCTTAAACTGCAACATAATCATCTCCATTACAGATAGTGTGTGTGTGTGGGTTGCATTTTTCCCTGAGGACTTTTTTTTTTTGTCACAGCTCCTTCTTGTAATTAATCTAATGCGCCATCATGTTCTGCTTTGAACCGTAGCTTCATGCTTGTTAGTTGTCTGATCGACTGTCTGGAGAAACAAGCACATTGCACCCGTTTTAACTTGCTGAACAACTGACTGGAGTAGAGGTAGTTATGCGACATGTAAAAATGCTTTGTTACAACTAAAGCATGGCATTCAAAATGTTGCTGAAGGCCATGAAAGTTCATTCTTCAAACACACTTGAGGTGCGCTTCCTTCCTTCCAATCATTTTATGAACATCCTGAATTTTTTTTATGCACAATTTTCTACACGTTAAAATGGACCATTGACAAATTAGAATTTAAGACAAAACGGCACATAATTCAGAATTAGTTCGAAATGATTTGTTTGCCGACAAGCAATTAGTCGCCATTGTGAAGGTAAGGAAAGAGAAAATGCACCAGTATCTGCACAGTTTGACTGAAGGGAGGTGGAATGTGTGCAGCTACATGTCCAATGCGATGATTAGGCTGGATTCTATTCAAAACAACCCAGCTCGAGGGTAGCTACCAGTCAGGAGGCACTTAAACCACAGGTGCAGTTCTGGTGTCTGCCTCAAATAAAAGGGGAGGGGGGTTGACCCAGGGACATTCAAACAAAAACAAGCATTGAGCTGTGCACCGCTGGTGGCCATGGTTGCTCCCCTCACTTTGCTTCTGCTCCTTTTTTTTTTTTTTTAGTGTTGGTCTGCCGTCAGAGAGCCGAAAGCAAACAGTAGTGTGAACATGGGCTGGAATACGGGTAAACACGGGTTGTTGTGACGTGTGTGGTGAGTGAGTGACCGTGTGTGGTGGACATTCCTGATACTGAGCTTGTTGAGCTATTATTATTTTTTCTTGCTGGGTGAGCTGTTCCGCCTGCCCAGGGCTCACCTGTTGGGCCGTGACAACCAAACAAATGGCTTCCATCGGTGCTCTCAGTGACCTTTGATCCCCGGGCTTTGAGCTGCCCTGCAGAGAGGAGCCTTCCTAGTTAAAAAACATATTCCCCCCCCCCCCCCCCCCCCCCCGGAGCAGCTAAAACGCTTAGCTGTTTAACACCTGTGGCTCCATCCGTTGAGCTCCAACACAACTGCTCATATCTCCCCTATCCTCACAAAATGCACCACCGTTAGTCATGCATGCTTTCTGGAGGCCTTGTGGGGTTTCTGCGTGAATGACAGATGTTGCACGAGAAATATCTGTTTCTGAACCTCTTCTGAATTCCAGAAAGAAATATCTGATTAGTGTAGAATCTACACTAATCAGATATTTCTTTCTGGACTGTAGATGCAAGTGAATAACTGGATTGTTGTAATGCACTCTTGGGTATCCTCATGCAGATTTGGGCAATAAACATGGATTTTTTTTTTCATACAGTAATATCTTGCGAAGTCGGTGTGCCAATGTCATGAATCAGGATTCGTTTCCACTTGCTAAGCGTGACTTGCAGAATTCTGACACTATTATTATTCTGACATTGAATATTGTCCTTCTTGTACTGGACATATTAGTCCCTGTGCGTTAACTCCACAGCATACCTCTGAGAATACGTCAGTCAAGCTGATACAGATGAACTGAAAATGCGCGGTCCTCGACTGTGCTGCCAAATGTTCCGACAAACAACAGCAGCACCTGCCTGAAATCTGCTGGAGCGGAGCGCAGTGTCTTGGCCTAAGAGAGTGGATGTGTGTGTGTGTGTGTGTGTGATCATGATGAAGCAGGACTTGCATTAGGTCATCAGTTCTGCTGGCGTCTCCATCGCTGCTGGGCTTGACTGGTGGAGACATGTCCACATATGGAGGTTCTTGCTGCTCCCAAAATATTTTAGATGAACACCATCTGAATTTAAACCAGAATAAGACTCAGGATTGAAATGGGTCAGAGCTATCTATGTGTCTCTGTATGGATCCGTCTGTCTGTTAATATAATTTTATAGTTCTACTTAAATATATGCTGTAAATAATATCTATAATTCTATAACATATGTTTTGGGAATTTCATTAAGTTTATGATTATTGTGCTAAAAATGTTCACATTTACTCAAAATAAAGGATCATTTCCTTTTCATCACTCTCACAAGAATCGTGTCTCAACCAAGGCGTATCTCTTTGAAGACGATGTAAGTACATAGTGAATTCGCACACGCACACACACGCGCACACACGTGCACACACACGCATTCTCTCGTCTTCAGTCCTTTATTTGATGCTTCGTCGCCCAGTAACACAATCGAACGGAAGAAGCTGCTGGCCGTGAAGCTGCGCTGGCTGTGGAGATTGCGTATTTTGAGAGTGTATTGGGACTACAGCGGGTCAATGAATATTTGATGACGGTGCCACCTCTCCTCGGTGCCCAAGCAGATGATCTCCTGACCTTCAGACACCCAGGACCGGATGAATTATTAAGAACAGAGCAGTCAGTCACAACTGCCGGGCCAGCTCCAGGCGGACGAGAGGGAGAGGTGCTATCTGTGATCACATCTCGCTCGGATGCCAATCAGCAGAGCAAAACTTGCTGACTGGAGTCTGAACGCAACTAAAAAGCAAAGGAAGCCCGGCAGAATAATACACAGGGTTTAAGCCTGGTTTAACATGGATATATGGATGCAAAAACAGGTTTTCCTTTGATGAAGATTGATCATTTGTCAATACGTCCCATCAAACAGAAAACCTAATATGGCGGCTTCTGCTTCATGTTATTTTTGTAATTTCTGCTGAACTATTTGCTCTCAGCTGTGCAATGTCTGCTTTGATGGCCTTGTAAATGAACCGCTGAAGATTTAGGACATTGTGCGGAGTTCCGGTTTTCCAAAGGCCCCTGCAACGGACGGCAGACTATTGAACTAATTGTGACCTGCTAAGCTTTGTTTGGGTGGAGCCCTCACATTTCCCCACTCGGCTGTTAAAGCTGCTGTGTTTGTGCGAGCAAATAAGGAGAAATCAATGAGTGTGTTGTGGCCGTTAGCTGGGAATGTGACGCAGCGTCTCCGTTACATTAGTGTGTTTATATTTAGTTTAACTTTGCACTTCTGTCACAGGATACTCATGGTGTCAAATTCAGACTAAAGACAAATTAATTGAGGACATCTTTCCCAATTAGAGGAAATGGCCATATCCCCACAGGCTAAAGGTTAAAGCTGCAGCTAGGTCTGCGTGTATATTCGTGAACTCGTGTAAAAGTGGCCCGTCAGCTTTTTCCGAGGTTGAGATAACTTGTCTTGCATGAAGGCGTCTCATATGATACTTCCTCCACCAAACATCACCCAATCCCACATTCAACACTCCATCCCCTGTATTCCCTTTCCACACTCCCCCAACCCACTTTCATTTGCTCTTCCCTCCGCTGGCATTTGGTTGCCACCCCACCCCGTTCTCTGCTCCGTGTCTCCCAGCCCCAGCAACAGCTGGGCTCAACTTGCAGCTGATCGGCACTTTTGCTCCGCGTGGCTTTGGCTGGACGCCGCCATCGGTGACACCATTCCATGGCAACGTCTCTGTCCAGACACAGTTGTGATGCAAGGAAGGCACTCATCATCAAAGCGATGTTTTTAATAGAAGGATTAAACTGCTCTCACGATGCACTTTAAGGATTTGCACAAGGAACGTGTCTTCACAATCTGGGAAGTCCAGTGTTGGACTGACTACAAAGCATCAGTGGAGCCGGTTGGTATTCAAATGCTGAGTCAAAGATGCTGAGTCAAAGAACATAGTGTTCCCTACGATGTGCTGCACCTCCATAGGTTTGTTGCCATCGCTTGAACAAAAATGGTGACACTCACCTGTCATGATGGAGCAAAGTATGGAGCATCAAATACATTTGTTGATTCTAATTTGCTCATTCTTTCATTTTCTTGGCTGCTTTCTTCCAAATCCGGCTTGCGGGTGCTGCTGGAGCCTGTCCCAGCTGTCTGCGGGCGAGAGGCGGGGTACACCCCGCACAGGCCGCCAGTTCATAGCAGAGCCACACACAGACAAATAATCACACTCATACCTATGGAAAATTTAGCGTAACCAATTCACCTAAGCTGCATGCCTTTGGTGCTGAGAGGAAGCCATTAAGCATCACGAAGGAGCACTCAAAATGTTGTACACTTTGTCCTTTGGCAAAGTCTGTTTGTGGCGCTAGTGTCATATTTGCTATCTTGGCGATGAGCATTATTAAAAAAAAAATAATAATCTGATAGATCTGTCTCTTTAAGACTCCAGGAAAACGAGACATTTTATGTAACGTGCTTGCATCAGGGGACGCAGCATCATTTTTGCTGCAGCTATCTGTTTGCAGTGCTTTCACTTTTATGTGGAGGGACAGCCAAAAATAATCAGCCATGATCATTCCACCTCCATCAACACCCACACAGTGAAATATTGCCAAGTACAACACATGTGCTGAAAGTGAATGGTATTCACAAGCCCACGTGTGTCTAGTTTCATAACCTGTGACTCTGCTATTAGTCTCTTTGGCAAATAATCACCCCCCCTGCTCGATTTCTTCCTTAATGTTCAGTTTCATATTTCTCACTCTTGTCATGTCTCTTCAACAAGTATCTCAAGCCATATCTCTTTCTCCCTCGCGCCTTCGCCCTAGCCTGACTTCTGCCTTTGCTGTACTCTTATCTTTCACCCTTTTCTTCTTTCTTCTGTTGCTGTGCGGCTCATCATTAAGCCAAGGTCAAACTGTGTACTTGCGTGTTGCACCTGTGGGATTTCGGATTTCTGCTTGCACAGGTAAAACATGAATTTCCCAACTACAATGTGAAAAACCTTTTATTACAGAGTCCCGTTGACGCCAAAAAAAAGGGAGGCTGCGATACGTCCCTATGTGAATTGAGAAGGGCTGTATCATTAACATCTTTAGAATGTGTGTATTTGTGAGTGTGATCTGGGAACAAGACAATGTTGCACTGCCTGCTAATATAATACTCAAAGCTTTTGCTGCCAGTTTGGCTGAAATTATCCTTCAAAATGTGCGACTTCATAAAGTATTACTAGTAAGAACTTCCCCACTTGGTCATAAACCCTGCCAACAATATCCAAATCTTGATAAAACAGTAATTTCCGTGTTCCGAAAGCCCACAGAAGTCCATTTCCTTTTTGGAGTATTCATGAGAATACCAGTGCATTGCAGGGGATGAATCCGAAGCGCTCGGTGGGAGGTTCGAAGGGAGAAATAGAGAGAGTGAAAAAGAGTTTAGCGGCTGTGCTGGTGAACTTTTCCCCAGTTCACCTGGCTGCAGTGTAGGGCTTTTCAGCCACAATGGCCTGCTGGGATCTGGTGCTCAGCAGAGCGGACCATGCTTATGGGCTGTGATCCCGAGTGTGTGTGTGTGTGTGTGTGTGATATGTGTGTCGTTAGAGACAGCTGTCCAGCTCATCTTCCCCTCTTGCGACCAGCAACATTTATTAGCCCAGATGACCAGGTGGCTATGTCCCTCTGTCCCTGCCAAGGCATGCTTCGTGCTGACCTCTGAACTTCTAGCAGAAATTCCTCGGCTCATGTTTACTGTTCATGGACTGCTTGATTGAGGAGATATTTTGGTGTTGGAATAGTACACTTTGGACACGTAATGAGAAGTTTTACCTGATAAAGGCAGCATGCTTCACCCGAGGGGCTTGTTGTGCAGACAAATAGCGCCTGAAACGCCTCTGTATTCACAGCCTGCTCAAGATGGGCCTGTTGGGAATTCATTTTCAGTCTGTGGTACTTTGTTTCGAACATACTCAGGAAATTGTAATGGCAAATGGCAAGCGAGAGAGACTTGCATGAAAAGGAAAAAAATAACACACACACAAAAATGATCTACTAGACCTGGAGGCTTCTTGAGATCCAGGTCAAGACAGCTGAAACTAGAAAAACACTCAGAGAGCGCAGACCTCCGCCAAGCAGCTCATTCAGATTTACACCGTCCAGATGGTGATCTGGATCATCATCAAAAGGTCCTAAATTGTTTTAAATTGTATCTTTATACACCAACCATGAAAAGTACAAGTGAATCGGAGTTGATGTGTATTTTTAACTGATTTTTTAAATCCGTAAATTGAGTTTTCAATGTTAAAATTAAATATTATTCCCTGACTTCATTCTGGATGGATCAGGTCCAGAAGACATTTTACATGAGAGTGCATCAGACCCCTTTATGACTGTGATGTTTGGTGAGTGAATTGATTGCATATCTTACAAGATGTGATTTATTTTTGAAAAAGCCTAAATTATAAGTTAATAATAAGTAAAAAACATAATTATAATATATCTAGCCATCTGCTTCCTGTTTCCCCCTGTGATGACGTTTAGAACAAACAGCACGATTGTAATCTGATATTTCGTCCATCTATATCTGGGTAAATGTGCAGCTTTTAATAGGCAGCTCCACAGTCCTAAACCGAGATCAACACCCATGTACACGGCGGCTTTCTCTGCCCTATGATGTGCCTGATTAAAAACAGAGATTGTAAGACAACCGTTGGCCTTTTCAAGTTTCTTGCTCTTCTCCAAAATTCTGCATGTCATTGCCATGGCAACATCAAATGCTTTTCCAGATGCTTCTGAAACATCTGGGTAGCAGTGCAAGTTGTCCACAACCTCCATGCAACTTTGTATTCGCAAATATGTCCCATTTGAGCTGCCTGCCGTTGTTGGGTGCTGAATAGGTTGAAGCACGCGCATTCTTTGCACCGTTCTTTCGTCACCCTTATAATGGTGTGGGTGGGGGGGGGGGGGCTGAGGGCAGGACAGGCACCCAAGGTTAGCGAACAAGGCGTATCCAGTTTCTGTTGTGTAACAGCAATACCTCCAGGCTTCCTGTGCACATGTTCTGTGTAATGCTCATGTCCTGGTGATTGGATGGGCCATTAGAGGACATGAGGCAAGTGAAACCTTACCTGATTCATATTTCCTCCCGCTGCTACCGCTGCAAGTTGGAGCTGGACTTCAAAGTTGTCTCCAAGTCCACATATAAAGAGTCGATTGCTGTTCAAACGCTGCCTCTTTGTGTGGCTGAGATATTAAAGCTGACTTGGACGCATCTCATTTTCTGTCTTGCATCGCTTCGTACTCTGTGCTGAAAAAACAGGCGCGATGGGGCAGAATGGGACCCCGCGTCCTGACGCCTCTCTTTTCACTGCCTCCAGGAACAGGCTTTGGAGCATGGCCATGGCACACTAATCCCCCCCATACCAACTTCACCCTTTTGACTGCCCCACCCTGATCCCACCTCACCCACCCTGTGTTTGCTTTGGCACTACACAGGACATGCATCACAGCACCTGCCACTGCAGCTTGCTTTCACCTATAAGTGTGCTAAAGGGTTAGCCACGTGTCCCTGGTACCCTCTAAATGGGTGACAGCACAAATGTCCTTCCCCAATGGAAATAATCACCAGGACAAATAACTCTCCAAGCCCCGGCGGCGGCTCCAAAGGGAGGCGTTTGGTAGCAGTTTGAACAGGGGAAGCAGGTGTATGTTTATTCCTTAACCTTTATTCACTAACTGAAGTCAATCCACTCTTAAATGATGTACAATACAGATACTTCACCAACCCATGAGTTCCACCACACAAACCTCCACACCGCTAACTGTGATTTTAGCTTTGTGATTTTGATTTTCGAAAGGTTGCACCAACAACCACCAAAATATGTCCATAACAATGTCATGAATTTTTTTTTATTTTTATGTGTGATCTTGACTCATCTCTACCAGTTTCTCTTTGGACTTTTCCATCGCACAGGAATTCAAATGGTCCACCCAGTCAAGCTGCAAAAAAAATATGCAATGAACATAGTGATCAAATCTCTCGTCAATACATTTCGTCATAAATGAAGTCAAAGGAGTGATTCGGTCAATGGGAACAAGTTGGGCCTATGCGGTTCAATAAAGGCACATAATGCATCACATCTACATAAACAATTTTGTTTGTAGTCAGACTCAAAGAAAGAACTTCTCTCTCCCAGCAAGGAAACATTGGGGTCATTAGGAAGAGAGCACAATAAGGGACTGTCTGTAGTAAAAATTGATCAAAATATAAAATGTTTGGGGTTGTTAAGCAAGCTCTACAGTAAATTCCTGAATGTCATAATATTTTAGGATGCAATTAAAACCAAAATCTAATTTCCTTTGTGTGATAAACCTTTGTTTGGGACTTCTGTTGCTTGGTTCTTTAGTGGAAAACAAACTAAAACAAGTGTTGGACTGCTGGGTCTACTCTAGACAAAAAGTCTAGACCCAAAGTCTAGACAAAAAGTCCAGACTAATGTATCGAGGCCTGTCTGTATAGGTTTCCATATGTGGAGCGCAGAGTTCTTTCATCTAGAGCAGACTGACAGAAAGAGAGTCGCCTTTGTCCTTCGGGTTCTGTAATGGACTGATAGCATTGTACTGAGCTCCCCCCCCCATGCTAGCCTCCCTGTTTTAGTATCCTGGTTCTTATGGTCCCCATTAAGAGGTGCTGATACTCTCAACCTTTGGCTGTCAACAAGCAAGGGCCAGAGGAAGGTGCAGATTACGTTCTCTGATAGATGAGGTAAGGCCAAAGGGAAGAATACACAGCGAACTCTTGTTTTGGAGTGACCATTGTCTTCAGCCGGCGATGCTCACTCTCTCCATCCAGTCCCAGCACATTGACGACGCCTTGTTGGAGTCATATTTCTCATGACATTCTCCAGGTGATATCTTGTCGATGCGTATCAGTCCTGAAGACTTTATCCTTGTGGACTTCACAACATCGCCACCTCTGCCCCCCCCCCCCAACACGGAAGGTTGGGATCACCGCAGTGTTAGACCTCCCGTGGGCATGATTAGGTCCATTTGATCAATCTGACGGTCAACATCATATTGCGATTTTTTCACCATGTTAGAAGACCTCTGTCGTAACAAAGAAGCATGAAAGGGACCATTTGTCTCCCCTCACTGGGCCATTTGACAATCCTATCTACTCGTAACATAATAGTCCTCTCTCACGTTCACTTGCTTTTCTCTTTGCCTCTTATCTTCTGCCTTTTTTGGTCTTTTTTGTCCTTGTTGTTGTGGCAGAGAAGGGTGAAGGTTGGCAGGGCAGGTGTCTGATTTTCATTAGAATTGCAAATAGGAGTGAGTGGATGCCTGATCAGATAAGAAGGAGAGGCGAGAACAATGGGGGAGAGGAGAGGAGATGGGAGCAGAGACCAGGCTGGTGTTTTGGGTCTGCCTGTGTGGCCTTTGATCCCTGTGGGCTACAGCCGAGGCTCATGTAACTCCCCACCGCAACCAGGGGACAGGACCTCTTACCTCATTCATCCTTCTTCCTTCGCTCCCGTAGGTCAAAGAAAGGGAAGGAGTGGTTTCAAAAATACTGCATGACTCTTCAAATGTTATAATTTATTGGGCAAATATTATTACCATTTTCTTGTAGAGGATGCCAAGTCAGCTGATCGCATGGCCCCGTCCTGCAGCTTTCATCTGCAGGAAGGGGCTGCAACAAGAAAAGAACAATGTGTTGGGAATATTATTGTCTTTGTTTAAAGTTGTCTGCATGGAGGCAAGAGACTGCTGAAAAATGGAGGCTACTATTCCCATTTATTGGCGGGGCTTTATTCTGCCCTGACGTTCCATGAAAAAGGATTGGAGTTACAAGTAAGAAGACTGGAGGCCGAGCTCCTTACCCTCTGAGTTGAGGATGATATCAACCGACACGCAACAGTAAATCCATTATTTGCAAAGTACGCTTGACGCATACTAAGCTGTTTCAGTATGTTGTTGTACTTCCCTTGGTCATGGGACGCTTGCATTCTAATTAAAATCACAAACCGGACCTGTCTTGTTCAATTCAAACAAACCAAATCCGTCGCGGGATCTGACTCAGGCCAGCTGTGCCCTAAAGCTGTCGAACCCAACAGCTGGATTTTACCATTCTCCCCTCTCAATGAAATATCGCACCACACTGGCACCAAAACCCAAAATGATTTGCTCAGCATATCTGAATCCTGAGTAACAACCCAGTTTTTATTTCTCATTTTGCGTGTGTTTAACAGTCCGTTCTTGGATGCAGACACTCCTTGCATCCGTCGACAGCAATCTCACACTCCCTTGGGGCGAAGTGTTGAAAATCATCAATTCCACTGGGCTTGTTGCCGTGGTGAAGGCTTGCAGCGACAAGGCTGGCTGGCTGCAGCACTAACCAACATGCACCTGGGTGTGTTTGTGAAAGGGCAGGACAGGCCGGAACGAAGGAACAGCTATGTCAATACCTCCGAAAAGGAAAAGCAAACATTTCTGCGTGAAGTGTCATTTCAGTTATTTTTCCCCATTGAATAGTTTTCCCTCTGTAAATGTTCCCCTCGTAAGCTGACTATGACTAACAAAACAAAACTGTTTCAGGATTTTTATTTTGCTTGTTTGAAAAAGCTCTGAATTTTTTTTGCTTGCTAGTCATAAACAGCAGTTGCAGCGACAGACGGGATATGAAGGATTTCAGAAGAAGCTTGGCGAGGTACCCGCTTCCTATCTGTGCAGAGCCTCACACGGCCTGGGTGGGCGAGCTGCCCCCCCCCCAGCACTAAACTCTGCCCTGTCCTGGATCACGTTTGCAGCCCTGCCTGGTTTAATAAAGCGGATTCCCCCCCCTGCAGATGAACGTGGCTTTGGAGCGCCTGGTCCCAGCAGGCTCTGTTTTCTCACGACACTCTTCTCAGCAGCACCTGTTGGTCGGACCTCAGGCAACAGATGTTCCAGCTTCATTCCATCTGAAAAAAAAAGCATGACTATTGATTTGGAGGAAATTCCTGCCAAAATCCATCACATTGTTTGCTTTGAATAGCGAAACTCCCTCGTTTCAATTTGCCCAGCTCTTTCGCAAACGCATTGGAAGCAGGCTATTTGCTACAATCTCACTCCAAAAACAACCTCTCTGCCATCTGATATGAACCTTGAGATTAAAAAAAAATCTTATTTTCTTAACTCTGACAAGCACAATAGAAGCATGTTACGGTGAAAAGGTGGCGCTTCTCCTGACGCTGCGATGAAACAAAGCAGACGGCGTGACTCGAGAGATACGGATCGCAGCGCTTGCTTGCTGATGGATATGGGTGTGCAAACGTAGCCGATCACGACAGCCTAACAAGAGATTGACTTATGGAGCGAGCCAGCTGCACGTTGCATGGCTATCTCCCCCACCTGACGGAGAGGGGAGGGCGAGTTAGAGAGACGTAAGGAGAGGGAACGGAGTAAAGAGGGCAGAGGGCATGTGGCAGAGCTGGCAGCAGAAACTGAATGAAGAAATGAGACCAAATAGCAAAACAGAAACGCTAAATACTTCTCAGATGCAAAAAGAGATTAAAGTCCCGGATTTACCCCCCCCCAATCGCCGCCTCCCTGCCATTACTGTATCTCCAATGGCCAACGCAGGACCATGAGTAGAGCCTCTGCAGCTGCACGCGCTTAAGAGCAAACCGACAATTACGGGCTCCAGCAGGTTGCTTTCTTCCATCTCATGCTTCCATTCACAATGTTTGATAATGTGAAGAAAATAAAGGAAAAGCAACAGATTGTACAGCAGTTTTCTTTCTCACCAACCCTTTCACCAAAAGATGAAGATAGTCTCCTTCAGTAACCTCAAAAGCCCAATTTACAAAAAACATTATTGAATGTTGAGACCCGCATTCAGGGGTCAAGCCTCCTTGCAGGGGCTGAGGGCTCCCCGAACTTACTCGCTTTAATTATGCTGTTTTTTTATTAACGGGGCATGAGAAGGGTCTGGTAAGGCCGTGTGTCATGCCCCATGTGCTGATGCACTGTGTGCATGTTTTAAGATGTGTGTGTGTGTGTGTGTGTGTGTTCTTTGCATACAGACCCCATTTGTTAGTGGACGGACTCAGTCTGGGAAAGTGTGTGCAGGCGTAGAATTCACACACAGCACAAAGATCCAATTATGAGCCCCCACTCGGAGACGGAGAAGGGGGTGGACAAAGGGATAATAGGGGCTTGTCCATCTCAGTGGGGGGGGGGGTATGATGGTTTCCTTGCGTCTCACCTCACCTTCAAGTCCTTGCCTGTGTAACAGAGAAAAAGGGAACCGCAAACATGTATGTGTCAACAAGAACGGGGCATGGAGGGAATTCCTTCAGGCCTTCTATTTACACATGCACTGTGATGATGATGGATATATTTATTAGATAGAATGTTAGAGTACAAGTACAGTCAAACAGTAGCATGTATTACAGTACAAATACAGTCAAACATCCTGTCTAAGAGGAGCATTTCAAAAAAGCCCTTGCGGTGTTTTTTCCGTTGAAAGTCCTTCGTACATAATTCATCGACTGTGAAGCTGCAAATGTTTCAAACCAGTTTAAAGGCAGATTGAGTGAGTTGCTATGCAAAAATACATGAAAAATAAATACATATCTTCTGCAAATAGTGTTAATCTCTTGCGTGCATGCAGTGAAAGTGCTGCTATATTCCAGACTAGTCTCCAGTCTAGTCTGACAAGTGTTTGATCTCTGGAGTGTTGGGCTTCTGGCGTCTGTATAGTTTCACCTCCAGTCTGTTTTTTTTTTTTACTGTAATACAACTGATTAGATTAGCTTGTATTGGAAGAACGTGATTGCAGCTCGGCGCGCGTCGCCTTCTAAGCGGCAACGGTGGCTTGATCGGTGCCAGCTCGACTTTGATTTCTAATCTCCAACTTCAGCCACACACTTTTGTGGAACTTCTGTCTGATTCAAGATCATTAGGAGACTGTTTTATCTCGACAAAATGTCAGCCATATCCTCGCTGTGCCGTGACAGCGCAGCAGTCAGGAGTCTAGACAGTCTTTGATCTTACGTGTGTTCTTTGTGACAATGTGTGAATTCCCTTATCAGCCGAGAGCCAATGTGTTTGGGTACAAACCACAACACTCGTGGCTCGGCTCTTGGCTGGGACAAAGTAAACAGCAACAGGAACATAACCGAGGTGAGAATTACAAAGACTGAGATTTGGATGATTAAAAATGTCAAAAGACTCTGTTAAAATGTTCCTTCCTCCTGTTTCCCCTCAGAGATTAGGATAATTCCACATGGGGTTGTTAATAGTTTGCCAAACGGAATAATTTATAATTATAATTTAGCTTTACGCCTGATGCCATTTCTGCCGCAACAGTCTGCATTTATCCGGCAAACATTTTTGTTTTACCCCTTTACTTGCTTTTGGCACAATAAACTTAGAGTCATCTCTTAAATTATATTTAATTTGCTGAAGCTCAAAGAGTGAATTTCTCCTTTACAGGGTCTATTAGCCAATCATATTTGACATGAGGTGAGACGCAGGCTACGCCCCCTGACAAGCCGCCATAACTCTAATTACGATTTTTGCTTGTGGTTGGACTGTCGAAGGACTGAAGGAGAATCCACGCAGGCACGGGGAGAAATGAAAATGCTACACAGAAAAGCCCCAGTTCTAGATTTGATCCCCTTCTGTCAGGTAACGGCTGACCGCTACGCAGGCTCGTGTTGTTCTAGCAGTGTTTTAATTCTGATGGGTACTGCATGCCAGTCGAAGCCAGCATGTTTATTGAGGTTACTAACAGCTAAAGTGCTCCAATGTTTCACTGAATGATTTTTGTGCATCTGCCCAGGCGGTATCGGGTATCCATCCGTCACTCAGGAAAAGACAACACGGGGACGTCCCTGGAAAAATGCTTTTTTTGGGGGGCCTTAACTGAGTGAATGAGAGGCTGGTGCTCCAGTGCAGGATCTGGAGGTGGTAGATGTTACATATTTTACCAAGTGAAAAAAGGATAGGATGATATATACTGCTATTTTTAAATAGACCATTTCTTTCATGTCTTTCTTGTCTTTCATAGGATCCTGAGATCAACTGGCGACAGGATAAAGGGTTCAGAAATGAAAGTTCTTCATGGATTTCATTTAGAATATTTAAATGTTTAAGCTTATTTAGTGCAACATTCTCCTGGTCTTGTGACCTTTGACCCCAGGGTACCAGGTGGAAGGAAGCCACTGACTGCCAGATGAAGGTTTTCTGCTGTCACAAAGCTGTAAAAAGATTGAACTGACAGCGAGATGAAACCCAACAAAGGACCGATCGAGCAACAATAGAAGAAGAAAATTATCATTTCATCCATTTCCACCTCAAATACTCAAAAGATTAACTACACCCTCGTGTTTTACTGGGAAAAATGATTACATTACATTTACATTTTAAATGAATAAAACAAATGGAGGCGCAAATAGGAAATCAAACAGAGCACTTGAGCAAAGACAGCCTGCGTGGGATCACACATGGATTCAGTGGCTCGTTTCTTGTTGCGCCGGTGAAGGTAAAAAAAATAAGCATCCATGCATCGTAGCCCACATGCGTGACACCACAGCACATATGTTAGTGCAAGCGCAAGTGTGTTGATGCGCACACGTGTAAGGAATGAACAAATATACACTTGTGTCTGTGTGTGTGTGTGTGTGTGTGAGTGTGCGCGCATGTGCGTGCACACGTGTAACACTTTGCAGCTTGCTTTCACACACCAGGTGCAACCTATAGCTCTAGGCACTGTGTCAGCACATAGCAAGGCAATATGACACTCTCAAGCATAAACACGCACACACACACACACACACACACACACACACACACACACACAGTAAAAATGAAATGAACATGATATGAAAGGAATAAACCAGTGGCTGTATCACAGCATTTATTTTGATCTGTAGGGCTGACAGTTCTGGAGCGAGTGAGAGCGTGAGTGGGAGACACAGAGAGAGAGTGAGAGAGCGAGCGACAGAGCTCCATGTCATGTAGCCTCTGCAGCGTCCATGACCGATGTGATCCACACAAGTGGTAAAGGCAGGCAATAAAAGGCATTTGGTTGCCATCTGTCTCTGTGGCCTCCGTGTTAAACAGTTGGCTGTCAGTTCCATGCCACAGACACACAACCAGGATAACCATTAGTCCCTGAACAGGCGCCCTTACACAGGCACTTGGGTCGGGACATCTATGGTCACGTCTGTGGCCAGATAATGGCCACGAAGATATGACATATACAGCTGTTCATGTGAAATACAGGCGGAATGATCTGGAATCAGCAAGAAAGGGTCGGAGAATAACTCACTGACCTCGAGGATCATTTCATGTCAAGCTGATGGGATTCGGGGTTAGGGTTTAGCACAACGGCACGGTGCATGGAGACTCAGACCCAGCGTTCCTAATATGCTCCCTTCCTACTAATTACCTGTTATATTACTCAACAATTCCAGAATAGCTCTAAGGAAATGTTTATTTATGTGTTTTTTTTAATTTTTATTAATTTCTGGAAAGGAATGAAAACGTTTCAAATCGACTTAAGCAATAAAAAATCCCCGTCCTCGCACTGCTCACCGCCGTTAGCGCCATCGTCTGTCTCAAAGGTAAAACTCATAATAAAACCACATTTTATATTACAGTAATACTGTATATAATTGATCATTTTGTGTGTGTGTGTGTCTATAGCAATTAAAAACGTTTTTTTGCCATTGTTATTAGCGTTGATTTGGGTGCTTTTATACCGCTGGAACGGATTAAATCATTTTTAGTTATTTAATATGGAACATTTTTATTTGACATACGAGCGATTTGAGTTACGAGCTCGGTCCAGGAATGAATTATACTCGTATGTCATGGTATCACTGTACAAAAAGACGATCGACAGAATCTACAGCCTGCATTGTAATTCTTTATTCTCTTAAGGCAGCCTTTTTCACTGAATTCCAGAACAGATTTGATTACATTT
This sequence comes from Brachionichthys hirsutus, assembly GCF_040956055.1. Lineage (NCBI taxonomy): Eukaryota > Metazoa > Chordata > Actinopteri > Lophiiformes > Brachionichthyidae > Brachionichthys > Brachionichthys hirsutus. The sequence continues at coordinate 13,120,647 of NC_090904.1, forward strand.
CTCAGTACTTCTACCCTTTCTCTCTTAATTCTAAAAAAACACTGTATTTTGTTGTGTTGTCAGGTGTTAGAAGTACACTTTCACATTTGCTTCAGCACTCTGGCGCCTCCTGTCCTCTTCCTGACTGCACGTTACGCTCGCCTGCACTGGACATCGACTTCTCCCAACAACTGGTTAACAGTAAGAACTTTATTGGAGCTTGATAATCTGCTGAATTAATCTTTTTCTTATGAGGAAAACGGAGCGGGTGATAAAAACAGCGCTGACAGACACACCGAGGACATAGACACCACCGGCTCCCACATCTGTCCCTCTCCGCAGTGGACTTCCTAATCATCTCCGGCTTCACATAAGCCAGTCATCGGGATTTAGAGGTTATTATTTTGTGTTCCCTTCTTTGTCTGAAGGGTCATCTTTCTGAGCTGAGGTCAAAACGAGGTGAACATGCAAGAAATGCGGTGTAATGTTAGGTAATCCTGAAAACTAATCAAACGTGATGGAATTAATCTTCACTAGAAAAGCATCGAGGGAGAGCGCAGACCTTCGCCGAGCAGCTCATTCCCCTCCTAATTAGATTGACACCGTCCACATGGTGATCTGGATCATCATCAAAAGGCTATAAACTGTTCTTGGTATCTTTATACACCAACCATAAAAAGTAAAAGTGAATCAAAGTGTATTTTTAACCGATTTTTTAACCCATAAATGGGGTTTTAAATATAACTTTTTTTTAATTATTCCTAATGTTGTTCTGGATCCGATCCAGATAAAATTTGGTGGTGAGATAGAGATCCCCGCCCTACATGACTGTCCAATTCCATAAACATTGGTCAATAATCAACTGAGATATTGAGGAACAAATATTAAAGCTCCATTGACTGCAGTGTTAATGCAAATTTCAAGGTGATACAGAATCCAGGATCTCTTCTGGATCGGCATCTGTTCCTTTTAAGATTCCCGACATTTCCAAATTTCCGTAACTTTTTTTTTTAGTTCTCTTGCTCCGCCTCGGCGGAGGTAATCACAAACTTCTAACCAGTTACAGCTGGCTAGTGTTAGTTTGGACACCCCCGATATACCTACATTAGCGGGGGCATGTGTTTTATATTCCAGTGAATGCGTGTGTGTGTGGTGTTAATTGCTATTAAATGATTGCGGGGATTCCCGCTCGGGGCACCCCATAGTCTAGGACCACCACTGCTAATACGAAAATGACTGAGGAGAAATAGTAAAGTAGCCTATGATGAAGTCAGCCCCCGCTTCGAGCACTCCGATTGTCAGGCCTGTGGCGTTTGAGCACTGAAGGTCATGGGTGACACCTGTTTCCCGTCTCATCTCCCAACATCAAGTTGAGCTTTCGGGAGGGGTGGGGGTTCTCAACCCCAACTGCAGCGTAGCACAAAACCTCCTGTGTTTGTTTCCTGCCTTGAGCCAGCAAAAAAATAAATAAATAAGAATCTGGAAAGGGGGGGGGGGAGGGGGGGGGGGGGTGAAACAGTTGAGTCTGAATATCCGGGTGGGAAATACATGTCCGAGGTGACGGAAGATGCTCAGATGGCTTAGAAATAAAAGCTGTGCTTTAATAACTTGAATTTTGAACAAGGACATCCATGCACATATAAACCGCACGGTTTATATGTGCATGGGTTGGAGAAAGTTTGCCCCCTTGTGGAGGAAGACAAAACGTTTTTTTCTGTCTCAAGCGGGAACAAAGATGCAATGTCTGCAAAGTCAGACACAATAATCATCAATTGTTAAATATAACATCTATTTACTATGACATGAACTTCCTCTGATAATTTCAAAGCGTAATGTTTGCCGTCTGATTTTTTTTCTTATTCTAATACCCCCTCAGGTTGGAGGAGTCGGAGGAGGTTTGTGTTCTTCTGCCGGATGACAGAGAGCCATCTGTTTTCCGTTGTTATGGTCCGGAGCAGACCTTTGTCTTTCCCCATATGGTGTTGTAAAAAAAAAAAAAAAAAACATGAAAGGAGGCATACATAGGCGTGCATATCAAGAATGGATTCAAGCACATGCACAGATTTGTTCAGCCTGTACAGATCCAGGCCCAGACCTTCAACACAGACTAGCATTGGGGGGGGGGGATGGCTCTGCAAAAGCAGAAACTCATCTGTTCTCAGTCTCTTTATTAGCCTCCCGTTTCCCAGTCGAGTTCTCTGCAGCTGAGGCGTGAAACGGCTCCACGTCTTGGCCCGGTCTGGCCTGAGCCTCCTTACACACACACACACCGCTGTGATTGCAGCTGTATCCTGACTTGAGACGTAACCCCAGCTGATTCTCTTCTCCCAACCCTCATCCTTTCCATTCCGGCTTATTCTTGCCTTCAATCGTAAGCCAAATCACTTTCATTTAAGGAGCTCCACAGTCTCTCTCTCTCTCTCATTGGCTCTCCACATCACCAAACAATTATCTGGCTTTCAGAGTGCATCCATATGTCTGCTATGTGAAGTACTCCCTCTCCCATTTCCATTAAAGGCACGACTGTATTCTGTGTTTGAATGTTGGCATCTGAAGCTAATTAAAAGCAGTTTTTTGGGTGGGGGGGGGGGGTTTGAAAACATCTAAGCGATTGAATCCCTTATGCTGTGCATGAACAAGCAACACTTTCATATCAATAAGCTGTGCATCAATATGTTTTGGAGAACCACGTGATGATTTCACAGAAAAGAATGCTTTTGGGGGAAATAGACAGCAGATGGCACCAGTGCTTCAGATTGGCCGATGCTGCTGCTGCTCACATTTTTTTCAAAGGACATTGGGTGCTGAATGTAAAAATACTGACCTCTGTCTGCCCTCTGCTGGAATTCAACCTAAACACTAAAAACAGACTCGCGTGTAATTCCACCAAGCTTCTTTTCGGTTCCTCGTTCCTCCTCCGAAGAGCTCTATCCAGGTGTTTACCTGAATGGGATGGAAGCTAATGGGCGATGACAGCTGTTTGGATCGAGTGAAATTATTCAACCCCACCTCTTGGACAGATGGAGGGGTTGGCAAGGTAACGCTCACATTTAGCGATGTCACACATCACTCTGGATGTGCTATCAGCAAAACCCATTCCATCATTTCCCCCCTCTGAAGAAGCAGGATTGGAAGTATTTTGTGTCTGTCTCTACAGAATGAGACAGTAAATGAGAAGGTGGAGAGTGTAATTCTGCTTGGGGGGGGGTCGGGGGGGGGGGGGGGGGGGTCGGGGGGGGTCAATAAGATTCTTTCCTTCCCTTTTACTCAACAGTAGCCATCATACATAAAATAGAACACGGGTCTATTTCTGAAACCGTTTGTTTAAACATTTACACAGCAGCACATTCAAATATATTCACCGCTACAAATACATTTATATGCAGGAATGTTGCCAATCAAAATGCACCAATCCACATCAGGTTTTTCTGAAATAGTCAACAAATATCAGTGGATTTTCAGGAGGATCGCCATTTTCTAAATGTGACTCATCAGAGTAGCTTATTGTCACTTGATTTGTACATCATTTGGTAAAGTACAAATTTCTGTGTATAACGACCGTTTAAAAAGAACGTCTGTCACCAATAAAAACGTCTAACAAAGAGGCCAAAAATTCAGGTGGGGTGGATTCTTGCAGATACAATCATGGGCTCGAGACAAGGCCACAGAAGTCTCCTTTTATGCACTGACTGTTTGTACGGTTGTGAGGACTTACTGACTGTTCCAGAAAATACGACAAACTGTTGTTGTTGTTTTTATACAACTTGCATTCTGCAGCTTTGAGCTGACTTTAGAGACAATAACAGAATCCAATTGACATCTGTGTAGAAGGGATGACCTTGCATGCCCAGACGCTGACACTGCTGTTCCCAGGACTCACTGAGGTGACCTCATGCTGCTGCTGTTTTATTCAGGATAGAAAAGCAAACCCAGTGCAACACTGTGTCCTTTTTTTTTTTACAGAAGCATTGCAAAATCACAATGAAAAAGAGCTTAAGACTTGCTTGGCATCATCTACTTCAAATGAATGTTAAATATTGAGCCATTTGTTGAGGAATAAGACAGATCTGATGAGATCAAATATTAAATACTGAGTGAGAAAGAACAGAAATATGTGTATGTATACATTTGTGTACTCGTCTGCACCCCCCCACCCCTCACCTGTGCCATGCAGGTAATGAGGCTACAAGCTGATGGCCAGATAAATGATGGACAATGCAGCGACAGAGTAATGGAACCGTACCCGGCATGAAAAATGACATGCCAGCTCCAGTAATTAAACGACGTCGGTGAACCCGCTGATCCACCAGTCTGCAAATCAATACTTCAGATGAAGTGTGTCACATGTTCTAAAACGGGCCACGCTGACACACACCTGGGAGGGGATGTCTTTTTTTTTTAAATTCCTTGCAAAGAGCTGCTTGGAATTTAAGCAAAGCTTCACGGATAGTTGGACAACTTGGAGTCTTGAATAACCTTGTTCGTTTTCTTTCAGCAAGAGGCCTGTTATATTATCATCTTGTTTGACCAGCAGAGGTTATGAATGTCTTGCTTTAAACACAATGTCATATCTAATAATAATTCCATAATACCCTTCCTTCCGTGTTCGCCCATGGGCTAATACCTAATGAATACTCTTGCTGTCATCGCACTGTTCTCATGCAGGGCTCAATTTTCTATTCTATTTCTGTGTATTGAACATCAAATGCTGAGCAGGGCCCCTGTGCGGGATTAGAGGACTTGCTCCTTTCTAATAGGCCCTTGACCTTCGCAGTTTCCTGACAGGACTCTGGCATTAGCACTTTGAGGCAGCTTCTGCTGCCAGGGCTCCCGTGATGCAAATTTTATGTCACAACATCAAACGGCGCCCTGATCAAAGGTCAACCCTCCTATGTGTAGGTGCTTGATATCAAAATTTCTATTTCATCTCCAGCTGCCAGGGGCCATTAGAGCTAAAGAACAAATGATGGAGGGAAGGAAAGAGGAGCAGGAGAGTAAGTCAAAGTTGATTTAAAATAGCTTGGGGGGGGGGGGGGGGAACCCCCACCCCACTGGAAATCCATTGTTAATTATTTAAACTGTATTTATCTAAATCTTTCTGCATTGATCCCAAATGGTTTTATCTAGCTCTTTAGCAGATTTATGACATTACACAAATTAATCGCAAAATAGTGAAAAGCATTATTTGAACCAGCCTCGGCGTGTACTTAGTTTTGGTTTTCATTTCCTCATGCATTCCTCATAAGCCCTTGAAAAGTGCACAGGAAAATGGGGAAAAAGACGTTGGAATCAATGCATCATTCCGATTAATTAAGGGCATGATTTGCTGAGGCGTCTCCGAAATAAACCAATCTGAATGTGGAATTAGGATTCAGGCAGGAAGGAGTCTGGCGGTGTAGCATCCAGATGTGTGACATTATGCATGAAATTAGGGTTAAAAAAGACGCTATCGCTCTCAATCACAGAGAAACCGTCCTGTGGACTTCACAGTGTGTGTTCCTGTGTGCAGATGGATGTACTTGATGTTTGCATGCGTGCTAATTAAAAAGAAAGGTCATGCATTACCCACCCTGATCCCACCGCTGCCATCATTCGCACCCACTTCACTTGGAATCTCTCACATTGATGGACAGGCCACTCAATAAACTACACTCTACCTCTAATTTAGCCAGGAGAAATTGGGTGGGACAGGCAGGAAAGCAGGATTATCACTTGACAATGTGGCAGGATAACTGCATTCAATGCAAATATACTACCCCAGCACAAGTTGGGGAATGCACCAAGTTGACGGTGGAGCGTTCCCATCCAAAGCAAGGCTCGCAGCATTCTACGCATGAAACCTGTCAGACAACAGTCTTGTGTCAGTCGGGATTCAGTGATGGAACAGCGGCTGTTTAGGGATTGCTTAGGATCGTATTGTTTGTTTGTTTTTGACTTCAAAAATCTGGTTTGGGATTACATATCACTTTTGGTCTGGTTTATTTTTTTACTCACACTCTCCGTTGACTGAATATTAAATGACCTCTTTCTGTTGTGCAGCATGCACTTAATATTCAAAAGCCATGCTTTTAAATGAAGCAGCATATTCTAGCATTCTATCTAAACCTTTTTTAATCCATGCCTGTGTTTATTACCTAGAGGCATGATGTGAAACACCTGATTTCATCAATTCATTGTCAGTTTTTGTGATGGCGCTGCAGTTCTCGTTCTCACCGACAGATGACACTGTTGCTCTTCCATAGTGGCCACCCAGTTACACTCGATTGTTTTTGTATTTTGAATGAAATAGATGTTTCATGCAAACCTTTTCACCCAGCAAGTTGACAATTCAAGACCATTATAAAGCACTTTAGACTAATATATTATTATGCAAAACACAAATGAACAAAACCCATTGCTTTATCATTTGTATTTTCATAGTAACAAACATTATTAGAATGTTCCAGATAAGAAACTTGAATAAATACCTTGCAGTTGTTTCAGTTGCGCGTTTTGACATGCACGTGAATAACTTGAATGGGAAATATGGTTCCCTAATTTTTACAGAGGAGTGCGGATAAAAAGCTTTTCCCCTCGTTGTAACTATAATAACCTCAATTTCAGTAAAACTAATGAGCGTTTGGTGGATTATAATGTCTTAAATAAGGTGGAAAAGCTAATCTCTTTACCTATTCATGAATACATTTTGATGATTCTGATAAAACACTAAGAGTAAACGCAACGCTAGACCATACTTCAAATATGGATGTTCCAAAGCTACAACTTTTAACACATCGATTTTTCACAGTTTCAATTTGGACACTCAAGATTAGTTTTCATGCCGTATGGCACTGAAAAAGAACATTGTGACGTTACAGTAACACGTCGTCCCATTGGATACTACGTGGAATTCAAATATTGTTCAAATAAGTTTTGATCAGGTCGTCTGACCTTCTGATGGCGTCACTTTTGTTTTTATTTGAACGCCAGTGTGACATCTGTCGCTCCATTATTAGATCATCAGTCATTTGGATGGATCCGTCCAAAACATCATACTAAACCTATTTATTTGTTGTATCAGCACGACGCACAATATTCAGACATTTCCCTTAATAATTATACAGTTTGAATGTGTTTTTCCTCTCCTGATTATATGTTAGAACATGTGTTTGTGCTTTTAGTCTGTCAGACTAAATTATATCCCAGTGAAATTGGCAACAACAATAAAAAAATTAATACTTTTAACCACATTTATGCACAAAGTCCCTGCACTTGGCTCACTGTCAGCATGTAGATAAGACACAGCAATGGTTACATGCCGGGTTTCTGGTCATTTGGGAGACTAATATAAATTTAGATTTAGTTTTATTATCCCACTAAAACATGAATAAGACACAAACATGGGGACGCCTCTTTCAACAAATTGCTGCATGGAGACTGAATCAATGGCTGCTGACAAAGATTAGATGTACGGAGAGTAATCACTCGCCCTCCTCCAAATGAAAGCGAGCGGTTATCGCCTCGCTCACAAACAGGGTTTGTTCATAATGGAAAGGATCCCTGTAGCCATGAAGAGCTACTTTAATTGCTTTACAAGCCGAACCCTCTCAGCGTTTATGGGCAAGGCATGAGGCTGTTAGGGCAGAAAGACGGTGGGGTTATTCCAGTTTCTTTTATTTTGTTCTGTTGTTTGTTTGTTTTTTCCTCCTCTGGCCTCACCACCTGTGGAGTTACGTGAGAGAAGCAAAAGAGAAGGAGGTGGAACAGAATTTAAATGAAGTTGGAAAAAGTTAGGGGAGTGAGAAATGACAGGCATAGAAAATGGGAGATACGGGATGCCAGAAACATAATCAGCAGTAAAATGCACCAAAACAAAGACAGAAGAGGGCAGGTGAAGGGAGAGACAAGCGGAGAGGAGTGAGGAGGAAGAGAGGAATCACTTCCAGAGGCTGTTCACATCTTCCTTGATGTGGAGGAGGAGGAGGAGGAGTGTGTGTGTGTGTGTGTGTGTGTGTGGGGGGGGGTGTTAACATCTAATTATAGATCACTCACACACACATTCTCACATACAGGTGTCAGTGTGACAGGTAATGTGCCCCAAAAATACAGTATGTCTCTCAAAATAAGAAATATCTCCAGTCTGGGAGATGGAATGGAAAATGGCTCATTGTGCTGCAGCCATTGTAGTCAAGCACGATCATCGAGTTTACCTTCACATCACCCCGGAAAACAAACAAAGGAATCCCGACAAAAAGGACAAATTAGGCGTGAGCGTGACTTTCCTGTGAGCCCTGACTGATTGATGTTGAGTCAACCAAGAGATAAAACATTTCCTGTGGTATTGTGGTAGATGGCATCTGGCTGCACTGAACTCCACCACGCCTTGATCTGCGCTCTGTGCCGACACCTCAGGTCAGTTGCTCTGACTCGCTAACCGCCCTCATTAGTATTCTAGGAAGCTCTGTGGCAGCCAGTTTCTGTGTGGGGAAAATAAAAGCTGGTGGTTGCAGTTCTACTGAAGGATTCTGCCTCTTCCAAATAGCCGTGTTATGGCGCGGATGAGAAGAATTGTAGATGAACCTCATGAAGACAAGAATTATGAGATCTGTTCTGAAGTTTGTTTGCATTAAAGATCATGGATCCATTCGATGCCTTATAATCAGGCATCTGTTAATAACTACTTTACACAGTACAAACATTACATTTACACCCTACAGTGGGCCCCTGTAAACAATTCACACCACACACACATGCACATACGCAGGTGCCCCTTAACATGCAGAGAGGGCATGGGGTGAGGGTGCCACCCTGGCGAGGGGTCAGTGCTCAGGGGCACCTCAGCAGTTCCCTGGATGTAGACTGACCCCCTTTCCAGCCACCAATCATCACTCCCTATTTTTTTTTGTCTGGCCCAGACATGTCTTTTCATGGGATTTGTTGACAACACAGCCAAACACAGTAAAAAAAAGAGAATAAAATATAGCAAAAACTGACAGAAACCACAGAACGCTCTATAAATATGAACCAATGCATATGCAGGACGATACATAACACATGCGTGTCTAAACAATTGAACACATACAAACAATTAGCTGGAAAATTACAGATTTTTTTAGACGTGCCACGACCAAAAACCTAAAAAGTACTGCTTTGTCCACAATGTGGAATTTAGCTTATATTCATGGCAAATATAAACAAAATAAAATAAAAACAAATTACGGGGAGAACTGCCAGTTAATGTGATATATTCACAATGTTGCAATAACATTTGTTTTTATGTCATACTTTAAAAATACAGCCATCCAGTTGGAAATGGCCTTGTGCTTTGTTTTCATGCTGTACATCAAATCCAGCCAGGAGAACAAATGATTGAATGTGCAGATGCTTAACAAACTGTTTCCAGGAAATATATAGCCTACATGTGTTCCTGTTAAATTCTTTCGGCCAACATCACTGAGCTTATTTATCAAATGAATAGCTTTCGGAGGAATCTGCTTAAACAACCTTGCTCCTGCAGTTTAGCAGTACTGCAGTGTCTTGCCCGCTAATTCAGTGACTTGGCCTGCGGTCGTGGGATTAAAAGAGGTAAGCACTGAATATCCCACTGCTTCTGTGATGGAGGTCTCCCGTTTTTTTCCCAGTGAGACCAGTGAATAATACATGGGCTTGTCCAGTCCACACACAGTAAAGCAAGGGCACTTGTAGTAAAAAGTATTGCCCTTGTCTAACTAGTTAGGTCTCCCTGAGGCTGATTCCGACAGGTCTATTTGGAACAGCCTTGTTTGACCTCTCCCTTTGTCTTCCCTTGGAGTTACGCAAGCAGCCGATCAATCCCTTGGTAATACACACATTTTTATGCACATGCACACACACACATATTACTTTGCTCTGTGTCTAGCTTTCCTTGGAAATACACACAGGTGCTGCATTGGGTCATATTTGTAAGTGCTGCCGTGACATGAAACAGCAGCGTCTGGCGTGTACTGCATGTAACCTCGCATCACTCGGGGTCTTCCTCAGTGACTCGCCGTTTATCATACTGGAATGACTCTGATTGCCATATGCTCTGCAGTGAGATGGAACACATGGATACAAGCGTTTCAGCAGGTGTTGGCAGGTAACATCGCATCCAACTGCGATCTTTTTCCACATGGGCTGATTTGGCGTATAAGCGTAGGTCTAAAGCGGCGTACTCGCGGGTCTTCAAGGGGAAATCGAGGAACGAAAGCCCTCAACCGTGGAGATGCACGACAGCACGCCCGCCGTGCGGGATCTGGTTTCATATTGTGTGGAAAAGCTTCCCATAGACTGGTCCGGCAGCTGTGAGTGAGATGATTAAGTGCTAAAGTTGCATTTTCCCCTCCGAGCAGGCAGCCCTGAGGCCAGAAAGGCTGCATGATTGCCTCTGTGTGCTACATTACATTGACATGATGGAGAATACTCTCCTGGGGCCTGAAGTAATGTAAAAGGAAGGAGGGGGAGAGAGAAAAAAAGCCCATTCCAGCCTTTTCTGGTGGGACCTCGGAATTCTCTGCGTGCAATCGGATTTGCTAATAGATCTCCCTGCACTGCTGCCTCGATATTGATGGCAGGCAGAGCATTGGCACGAAGGTGCATGGCAGCACACACTAGGGAAGTCCGCTAATCCGATTCTGCTTCCAGAATCCCAGACCACCACGCTGCTGTGGGGGGGTCTCAAGCCTCCTGGCTCACCGTGACACAGGGAGCTGATCCATGCTGTGGACGCACAGTTCTGTGAAGAAGACCCCAGAAGGACAAATTCAAAGGGGGAAAAAAGAGCCGAGTTGGATCGGACAAAATCTGCGGCGTCCATTTTTCTCCCATAACTGATTAATTGGAGACTAAAAAAGCCGAAAAACACAATAAACCAAATCCATCAGCCGGACAAGTGGAACGAATGAGCCGACCTCACAGTGGGAGGCGGCGCAGGCTGTAACAACGTGAAGGGCAGATGATGCAGGGTCGCCCGGCGGCAGTTACAGCCAATGCGAACCTCAGCATCCTCCTTGTTCATGTGGGTTTTGGCAGACAGCTCAAAACACATAAAGTGTGCATACGGTGTGCATTTACATTGTCAACACAGTTTCACCACAAGAAAGGGAGAGAAGTTTTCTTCTCATCCTAAACTGAGAGTATGAAAGAATGATTGGTTACTTTCATTCAAATCCAACTTGGGGGCTCTCTGTGAGAAGTTTGTATGTTCTCCCCGTGTCTGAGTGGGCTCTCTCCAGCTTCCTCCCACAACACAAAACATGCAACTCAGGTGACTTGGTTATGCTAAATTGTCCATCGTGAGTGTGTGAGTGTGTGAGTGTGTGAGTGTGTGCATGAATGATTGTGTGTCTACGTGCGGCCATGCAATGAACTGACGCCTTGTCCAGGGTGTACCCCGCCTCTCACAAATAGACTGTGGGGATGTGTTAGCAGTTAAGAAAACAAATGAATACCTTACCACGTATATGTATATAAATACGAACAATATCCAACTGAAGATATTCAACTATTACAACTCTATACTGCATTATTCAAAAACTTATACTAAAATCAATCTCACAACACACACAAATCACTTTTGTAATCTTCTCCAAATGAATATCTTTAGGAAGGTTGGAGGGTTGAAATGTCACATTCTTCCTGCAAAGATTTATTCAGAACGTCCCGATTCATTGACGCCAGAATACCCTCAACAAATCCAGAAATATGTAATATACAATCGAGCAGATAAACTGAGACATTAGCAAACCGCCTCGTCAGCGGTTTGAGCGGTTTCAGTGGGATTGTGTAGAAATAAAGGTGCTTTACGACCATCTGCTCATCTGCTCATCTGCTCCTCCGGTGAGAAAGCAGCCCTGTAAACATAGAGAAGAACCTCCTCGTCTGTATCTACACCAGCCTCCCATAGTGCTCCTATTTGTCTCCTCCTGGGTGGGGAGATGAGCAAATCCGTAGCTCTTTACAACATCTGCAAGCGTTCTTCTACCGGCCCCCAGCCAGAATATAATAAGCCATTACCTCATCACTGACAAAAGTATACACATTTAAACTACAATTAAACCCCTATTTTCATCGGCTTCATGAATTCCAGTTTTTGTCCTCATCTTTTCCTTCCTTTTACTTGCCTATCTTCAACTCTGAACCTCACAAAATTGCAATTTCAGGCAATTTAAGAAGGATAAACACACACTGGTTTAAAATCGCTGTGCCTCTTGTACCCGACACTTGGAAATATTAATACTTGGATGTAACATTGTTCTCAACAGTAAGTGATAAACATACACACCAAAAATGAATAAAAAAACCCAAATGTGATTTAATTCATCCTGTTCATTCTCTGGAGGCAGATTCTAATTCTATTGTTTGCAGCCATTCTTTTTGAAACAAAAAACAACAACAGCATTGAACCGGTATCATATTATGAATGCACACAATAATAATTTGTTTCTTCTTCGTAGTGCTGTGACCAGACAAGTCTGCGTTAGGTGTGGATGAAGTAGAACTTTTCAGGTATCAGGTGATCATTTTCAATCTATCAAAAGGGGAGGAGGGGTAAACGACGTAAACCTGAGCCATCATATTCAGCTGTAGCTAGGTCCAATTTCACAGGCCATACTGTGGCCGAATGGGAAGAAATTGGAAAACAAAAAGTGAAATCGATTGCTTGGGTTGCAGTTGTACTTTTATTTGTGTCTCTCTCGCTATCATTTTGGAGTTATGTAGTAGAATGCATTTCCAGCCTGCACAGCCCTGATGATGGCACTGCAGCAAAGTTGCAAACTTTAATTCTGCAACAATTTCACTACATGTGCAGGAAGAAAAAGAAGAAATCAATATAAAAAAAGAAAAGAAAATCATCAAATATTGATGGATAATGCTTACGATGATGATGAATATATTTATTAGATAGAATGTTAGGGCAGTACAAGTACAGTAAAACAATAGCATGTATTACAGTACAAGTACAGTCAAACAGCAGCATGTATTACCGTACAAGTACAGTCAAACACCCTGTCTAAGAAGAGCATTTCAAAAAAGCCCTTGCAGTCTTGTTTCCTTAGTACATAAATCATCGACATTTAACAATACCAATAAAACTAATAATAAATTACTCCATTGATGCAAAATAACAATACTACTACAGTATTGCAAACAGTATAAAGTTTTTATTTTATTTCACAGGTGCAAAGTTCTTTTACAATATGCCACTCTTATGAATAAGTTGAATGTGGTTTATTACAAAGGGTCATCCTTCATCTCACCAAGCATGAGGTTAAAGTAGCCATGAAGCAAAATCAGTACTTTTTCTAACTATTGTTGATAATTGATAATGGTGCGCTTAAAAAAATGAGCTAAACATCTTTGCTATGTAACAAACCACAGCCTTCCGGTTTCCTGCAGACTTTCAGGCACCAATCTTGCACCAACTACAGTACTTTGTTGTTTTTCACACAGAGGCTAGAGCAGACATGGGCAAACCCAGGCCCGGGGGCCATATGCGGCCCGTTGGTCTTTTTAATCCGGCCCGCCAAACTTGTCCAAATAATATCATTAAATAAAATTGTATAATAATTAAACCTCATTCATTTGACCTTTTTGCTGTAATGCTACCTGTAAAAGGTCAAATCCTTTAATGCAATAGCTTTCATGTGTCATTTATATCAGCTCACACAAATACTCCATCTGTTCTTGGTCCGGCCCCTCTGTCAAATTTTAGAACCTATTGTGGCCCGCGAGTCAAAAGGTTTGCCCACCCCTGGGCTAGAGGCACATCTGAATTATTACTCGGTATTTGCATGGAGGATGTAGCGTTCAATAGACAGTGATTAATTCCATTTATTGTGACAGCATGAGGGTACAGATGCCGTTACATGTTTTTAATGTCAAGGCAAAAACAATGGACACTGATGAAACATTCACATTGCTGTTAATTATCATCTGTCATCGCCACAAAGGGCACAGTCTAATTATTCATGACAGTCTGTGTGTGAAGAACTTGAAATGTGCATAAAAAAAGAAGGCAGAGAACTGGAACTGGAGTTCACAACCATCTCTCCTCATCTCTGCCTTTTGTTATTGGGGTGAATGTTTGAACTGAAGTAAGTAATTTGCACATGCAACTATCAACCCCCCCCCCCCCCCCCCCGTTTCTCAGATAAAAGGACTGTGATTGGCTGTGTAATCGCTACCGGTGTTGTGATTGGCTGCGCCTTGTTTCCGGGGCTCCGCTGTGTGTGCACTCACTGACGTTTCTTGGCGAGGAGAATGGCTGCCAGTGGAGGTTAGCAAAATCAACATTATATTTGTGTAGCAATCAGACTTAAATGGCGTCTTTAAAAGTTGTAATTTATGTGTATGTTTAGTCGCGGATCGCAGTAAAAAGGCTCCCCGAAAGAGTCGTGATGTGTCGCGTTCTCTATGAAAGAGGTCCGGGCTCCGAACGACTCCTTAAAAGTGTTAGTGATCGTTAGCCTCGCTGTTAGCCGATGTTAGCTGTCTGGCTAACTTTCGGCCGGTTAGCTCGCTACACACAGCTGATTGTGTAAACACTTGTTTGACAAGAAACGAATGTAAGGCTAACATTAGTTGTCGTTGCTGATATTTATATCGGTGTGGGAGACATGAATAAATTCGACGTTGTTTCCGAAAGTAGGAGCCGCCGGGCTTCCAGTATTTGAGTTTTTAAATCGCCATTTATATCTAGCAATGTTGGGTCCAGAGAAAGCTTGCTAGCGGTAGCATGGTGCTAAAAGTTGAGCTGTCTTGTCGACTAGCCAGTGTGAGCACGAACATAGCGGGTTGTCACGTTAGCCAGACACGCCGCCGAACCATTGCACAGTCTGAATGACAAATTGTTTGTATATTAACCTTAAAAACGGTCTACAGTACCGGGAACTACGGTTACCGGTCAAAGATGCATGTTAGCAAGCTAGCTACCACCTGGCTAGACGAGATTTTATGTCCACTCGTCCCAAGCCTTTGTCCTGTCCGTGAGTTGGAAAAGTTTTTTTTTTTTTCTTTTCTTTTTATCAGTGGTTGAAAAAGCAAGGCTAACGTTGTGCTAAAAAGATTACAGAAGCCATGAAATGATGCATATTCCTCTTAAATGATGTGTTTGAAGCACGTTCGCTTTGCTACCGGCATCGTATGTTGTTTAATTCGAGGCCCGCATGCTCTGAGAACACGAACGACCTCGGCCCGACCATCAGCTGCCTGCCCGGACCTGCTCTTGGCTCGTATTTATTTCTATTGTGGCGTAATGTCAATATGTTACCAACATAAATATAATTTCAAGTAGTCATTTAACTATCTGCCTCAACTTGAAATCTATCATCACTTTTTTTTTTCTTAAATGTGATTTCAACATTATAAAAGAAGCTCGTCAGCAGTTTGTCATTTTACAAAAATCTTGTCAGTGCTTTGTAGTGTCTACTTTACTTCTGACAATGCTATGGCGATCTTATTTAACCCCCCCCCCCATTTCTTTGTGCTTGCTTACTCAGAGGTAGGGAAGCTGTTACCAGTTCAAAATGGGACACCTCCAAGTACCAACTACTACGGGGTAGATGCTGTTCATGCCTGTAACGTCCTTCAGCAGCTTAAAGCCTTGTACGATGAAGCACAACTCACTGACATCGTCGTAGAAGTGGACCATGGCAAGACTTTCTCATGTCACCGGAATGTCCTTGCCGCCATCAGCCCGTATTTTAGGTAGGAAATGTTGATTAATGCTTTCTGTTGTGGCTGCAGGTTCGTTGCTGTATTATAAAATTCATTCTGTTCACTTTCACAATGTGGTTGGAGTTTCTTCCAAAATAAGTTGAAATGTGTTTTAGGTCTTTTTTTGATGTTGCCTCTGCCTCTTTCTGAAAGATTAGTGCAATGATAAACTAGACAAGACTCTGAAAGTGCACACCCCCGTGTAAACGGCTTCCCATTAGGCCGCTGTGCCTAAAAACATCAGTCTCGTGATAGTCAGACCCTCGTGACTCACTGACCATGAACACACATTAATGACGATGCATTGGTGCCGTTTATCTCTTGATGGCTACGAAGAATAAAATTATTTCACCAATGTCAGTTTTATATGGGATCAAGCTTAACTTTAGAGGACTAACGCCTTACTGAATCAGCAGTTAAAGCCTTGTTCTTGACTAAAAGTCACTCTTGTGAATCTTCTGTGAACGTTAAAGCGTTCTGGATCACCATTTCCATCACATTTTAATCCAAGCATTGTTTGCGTTATCCTTAAATCTTAAGCAAACTCTTAATTTGCCCTGTCACAAACTGGTAAAGAATGCTTTGAAAAATTCTGCATCCAGATGTTGATCCAGGTTTCCCACTAAAATCTAATGAGTTGTACTTTGGGCCATACCCTACCTCCAAAAAAATGTAATTAAAATGTGTTCACAGCAAGTTCCTTAAGTAAGAATTACACTATAAACAAATTCACTTTCTCTGGCCTATTTAATGTAAAAATAAGAATTTATAGGGAGATTATAAATGACTAGAACCAATAATACAACGCGTGTTGCTTTCAGTGACTTGACAGGAATAATACAGTCGGTTGAATAGTTGTCTTGTAGCGTGCTCTTGTCATGCTCATAAAATGCTGTTTGATAATTGGTTAATATCGCGATGTACTTGTTCTGTGCGTCGTCCCCACCAGGTCCATGTTCACCAGTGGCCTTACAGAGAGCAGCCAGAGCGAGGTCAGAATTGTTGGGGTGGAATCTGAATCCATGCACCTGGTCTTGGACTACGCCTACACTTCCAGGGTCACCCTCTCTGAATCCAATGTACAGGCTCTGTTCACTGCTGCCAGCATTTTCCAGATTCCTGCCTTGCAGGACCAGTGTGCCCAGTTCATGATCAGCAGACTTGACCCCCAGAACTGTATCGGGGTCTACATGTTTGCCGATGCTTATGGACACCAGGAGCTTGGGGAACGTTCACAGGATTACATCCGCAAGAAGGTCAGTAACGCGCAGCAAAGAAACTCTGCTGCTGGACCCACTTGGAATTAGTAATATTTTTGCCTTAATTCTTCGTATTCTTCAATTCGACTGTCGAGCTTACACTTTAATAACTTTCACTAAGTCAAACTGAGCGGAAATGGTGAGATACTTTGATCTGAATCTAAAACTGAGGTCATCATGTTGTACATTATGTGCTCACTTGGTTGAACTTGCTCTGCCACATGCAGAACTCCTCATTGTTCTTAAAAGAAAAGAAAAAAGCATGCGCCGAGTCTAGCAAATTTCAAAACTCTAATTTGAAACTGTTAATGGTGTTTAAAGGATGATCCTTAGTAATTGTTTAGTCCTTTCATTACATATATATATTTTTTAATTCCAGTATTGTGACACGGGCTTTCATTTTGATGCTTTGTTTTTAGTTCTTATGCGTGTCATCGGAACAAGAGTTCCTCCATCTGACCAAGGAGCAACTCGTCAGCATTTTGAACAACGACGACCTCAACGTGGAGAAAGAGGAGCACGTGTATGAGAGCATTGTCCGCTGGCTGGAACACGACCCGCCTGGACGCACGGCGCACCTGCCGGAGGTTTTTTCCCGATGCATCCGTCTGCCCTTGCTGGATGAGGCTTTCTTCAGTCGGATACCTGCCGCCTTCGCTTGTGCCCTCTCCTTGTCGAGCGACCCCGCAGAGGCTAAGACCCGCCACACGGGCACCAGTGACTGCCCACAGCGTCTGGGAATGACTGCTTCTGAGATGGTCATTTGCTTTGATGCCGCTCACAAACACTCAGGGAAGAAGCAGACCGTGCCTTGCTTGGACACGGCCACGGGACGGGTGTTCAAGCTCTGCAAGCCACCCAATGATCTCCGGGAGGTCGGCATCTTGGTGTCCTCGGAGAACGACGTTTACATCGCCGGGGGTTACAAACCGAGCAACAGCGAGGTGTGCATCGACCATCGGGCGGAGAGCGACTTCTGGCAGTATGAACACGCAGGCAACCGATGGCTTCCGCGCGCTCCCCTGCTGAGGGCGAGGATAGGCTGCAAGCTTGTGCACTGTTGCGGGAAGCTTTATGCACTAGGGGGCAGAGTATACGAAGGTGACGGGCGAAATGCATTGAAGTCCGTGGAGTGCTACGACGCCAGGGATAACTGTTGGACGGCTGTCAGTCCTATGCCGATTGCAATGGAGTTTCACAGTGCTGTGGAGTACAAGGACCGCATTTATGTCCTCCAAGGTGAGCTCGTGCTGAACCTATTCCAAATACGATGTCCTATTATTCTTTAACCATCAAAACCTGTATGAATTGACATTTATATGACGTACAAGTGCGATAAAGTCATTGCCCTCGTGTCTAAATTTCCTTCTCTTTCGTGCAGGTGAATATTTCTTCTGCTTTGATCCCCGTGAGGACTATTGGAGACATCTTGCTCCAATGAGTGTCCCTCGAAGCCAGGGTCTAGCTGCTTTGTATAAAAACTGCATCTACTACATCGCTGGCATCTGCAAGAACCACCAGCGTACCTTCACCGTCGAGGTCTACGACATCGAGAAGAACACGTGGGGCCGTAAGAAAGACCTGCCCTTCGACCAAGCCACAAGCCCGTACATAAAGACCATGCTCCTGCAAGAGAAGCTGCACCTCTTCGTGCGAGCCACACAGGTCATGGTGGAAGAGCACGTATTTCGCACCAGCCGCAAGAATTCGCTCTATCAGTACGATGACGAGGCCGATCTATGGACCAAAGTCTACGAAACGCCGGACCGCCTCTGGGATTTAGGTCGCCATTTTGAATGTGTGGTGGCCAAACTTTACCCACAGTGTCTCCAGAAAGTGCTTTGAGGTTACCGCTTTTGCGCGGCAGAGGTGGGTATTACGGTCCTGTCTGCCTTGTGCCTGGTGCGAGTCTGGCTTTGCACCACAACTACCAGTTTCTTTGGTTCAGTCTTAAGTTGGTCAAAATGGGGATGCTTTTAAAGATTGCAGTATTTTTCTTTTTTTTCCACGTAGAACCAGCTACCCACACTGATGCTTGTTTTTAAAACAACGTACAATGAATCATAAGTGCAATTATCCAGTTGTTGTTGTTTTTTTTTTTTTGCTTGTTGTTGAGCCATTGTTCTATTTTTGGTTTTAGATACTAATTAAAGGTAGGGATTTTAGAAGTGATTAGCATGCAAATGTTGATATTGGCAAGCTGCATCTACATATCGCCATAAAGTCAAATTCTATATACACACATGAATAACTATATATTTATACGGGTAAATACCATTGCTCACAAGTTGGTTGCTGTCTGCTTTGTTTCTGTAATTGTTTTTATTTTACTTTTTTGCACGCAACTCTGTCCAGTTCATTTTGTAGGTTGGTTTTGATTTGTGGTGTGCTTGTGATTTACATTACGTTTACTGTTTTTGAAGCTTGTATGATAGTTTTATAGCCCTTTCTTCCTTCACAGTGTGTCAAACAGAACACTTAAGTGTGGCTTCCAGGCTCATTTTTCTAGATTGAGATTCCATTTGCTTGTCACCTTCTTTTTAAGTTGGCGTCCGTTTTTTTTGTCGCATGCAAAAGACATCTTAGGTGAAATGTTAAAGTCATCACTCTCCACATTGGAGAAATAAGGATGGAGTTAAAATTGTGGCAACACTAAGTGGACAGTTCCGACCGACTAACAAAGTTACCTCAGAAACTTCAGATTGATTAGATTAGGAGAAAAGGGGCTTCTCAGGCCGTGTGAGGAGCAGCTGAAGTTGCATTTTATGCGTGGGGAGTAGTTTTTATACTTTGGATTTGATCTTGACATTTCAAATAATTTTGTGGTAGCAATAAGTCATGAACTGTGTGATTCGGCTATGTTGTGCTCTATTACCTTAGTAAAAGGGCATTGTTGTGTGTGTGCTCATCTCTGCTGGTAATGTTAATTGTTCCAATAATTGTGTGGCTATTGAGATCGGTGCTGGCTTGAAGTGAAGTGAAATTTAGTGTGTCGGGTTTGCCAATGTGCCTGCGGCTTGCGAAGGGGCTTCAGAATCAAAACCTGTCCCCCTTGAATATCTGAAGTCTTACCTCCTGCGTTGCACTGAATCGCACTCCACTACAGCGGTCCTCGGCTGCAGGCGCCCCTGAACAAGCGGACAGGATATACCAAGGCCGGCCGGCCGTGCACCTGTCCTGACGCGCGCTGTTGGTGCTGCTCATGTTTTGGACAATCTCGCGTAGCAGAATTAATAACCACTGAGTGGCTCTCCCTGTGAAAGTGCCGTCGTCTGTGCTGCTCATTTCCTCATACAGCTTCCCCACCTCATATTTGCTCTACACACCGTTCCCTTGTATGTTCTGTTAAGAGAGAGGTTTCAGAAGCCACGCAGCAATCACTAGAGAGTTGGATGGAAAATGAATAGTCGCATCCAGTCGGGACTTCTCCAAGAGAAGAATCACTTTTGACTGAGCTGGTTTTATTTCAGCCAGCTTGAACGAGGATCTCTACAGCCAGCCGTTTGAGAACCAGTAACAGAGAACTCTCAGGATATCTACTGATACACAGTACTGTATTAAAATGTTTTTGTGTAATATACTGTACTATAGGTTTGCTGTACTTGCACAGGTTTGTTTTTTTTTAAACTTCAGTTTCATTTATGACTTAAAGGATGTGATTTTTTGTTGTCTAAAGTGGCTGGTGTTCTCTTCTCCTCCCTTTTTATGTAATTACCCGTTTAGTTGGAGTAACCCTGCTCAGAAAAAACGGATCACCTGCATGATCATTGTCATTTCTGCCTTCTGTCTTACAGTAATGTTTACCGTCTTACCACAGCGGCGTTGTGTTGTGTTTTAAACACCAGCTGTGTAATGCAGCAAGCTAAACTAAGCAGCTTTCTACGTTCAAGGAGTTGGTGGCTGCAATATCTGTGAACCAGTTCATCTCCATCTATTGTTCTGGGGTGCTACGATCTCATTTGTGTTCCTGATGCATTCCCCGGCCTTTTTTTCTTTTTCTTGGGGGGGCGGGGGTGTTAGTGATGGTTGAGCTCGACTGTGAAATTCACATTGCACATAATTTGAAAATAAAGCTATTACAGGTGAAACTGATTCTTTGGTTTTTATTTTATTTTATTATCGTGTATCTCATCTCAAACCGAAGCCCTGCTTTGGGTGACGTCAGCGTTGTGACCAGCATATGCGAACAACGTGAGGAACTCGTTCTTAACCTAATCAACGTGAAGCTCGTCCAACCTGCTACAAACAAACTTCTTGCGCGAGAACGCTGGTCACGTGACCCGGCGGCAAAAACTGCATCAGACTGGAACTTCAGTTCAGTCGGACGTCATCCAGAGAGAAGCGGGTTGTGCAGGCGCTCAGAGAAAGGTAAGACCATTTAGTGTTTTAACCGAAGCAGCGATGCGCTTTTGTGGGTTTGAAAGTTGATGCCTGGATGCGGCTCTCTCCTTCTGTGGATCCGCTGCGCCGGTGGGGAGAACCGGGCTTCGATCTGTTGCTTCTGACTAGATGGAGTGGAGTGGTGTAATTCTGGGTGGTGTCCTTTGTCAGTTCAGTTTAAAAAATAAAACATGTTCTCACTCTTCCCAAAGAGATGAAATCCTCGTTAGAATCACGCGCAGTCATTTTGGAAAAAAGAAAGGCACCAGCGAGGTGTCACCATTAAGGTTGCTAACCGTCACTTACTTTATTTTGTTAAATAAGTGACCACGTGTCCCGTATTGAATCGATAAGTGAAGCCTTTTAACGTATTTCCGGGAATGTTTCCCCCTCCTCCTAATCACGACTCCTCCACATCGTGTTAAATGTCGTCCTCATTCATTTGATTGGCCGAAACCCTGACGCTTAGCCAATCAGTGCCAAAGGGGGGTTGTCCCAAGAGGCTCCGCCTCCGCGCCTCGCCCGGAAGCGGCAGCGGAGTCAGAGAGCCCGCCTCCCCGCTCAACCAAGAAAGAGTCAGGGACAGTGTAATGATCATTTGAATGTCAAGGAACAGCAGGTTTATTTAATATAAATATATATATTTATATTTTATATTATTTAGTTCATGTTGCCTACTGTATGCTATTTACAGCCGTTTATGACTACGTGTTTCTATATTCAGTAGTCAATAAAGTCCATTTAAAAATATTAAGGTTTTAAACTATGAATTTTGCAATACCATCCACATGGTGATCTGGATCATCATTAAAAGGTTCTTTCTTTATACACTAACCAGGAAAAGTGAATCGGAGTTGATGTGTATTTGTAGCAGATTTTTGAATCTGTAAATGGAGTTTTTAATGTTAGAATTTAAATTATTTTCTTGACCTCGTTCTAGATCCGATCCAGATGTGGATCTCACTGGATGTAGCTATCCGGCGGTTGTGCCCGTCCATTAGGAGGATGATTGCTGCCGTAATCAGTGCTGATGCACGACACACTAACCGCTATTGGGTGTAACATTAATCTGTACTTGGTGATTTAAAATGCAACAATGTTGTTGTTTTGATATGCATTGTGGTTGACCTTTCTGCCCTTTCAACAGGAACATGTCCCCGGCTCCAGCAGATGGGTCGGCCTTTAGACCCTTGGACGGTGGTTGGGGCTGGATGGTTGTGTTTGGGGCTCACGTTTCCGTTGGATTTGCGTACTCCATTCCCAAAGTCCTATCCATTTTCTTCAGAGACATCCAAGCGGAATTGGGTTCCAGCTTCAGCCAAGTAGCACTGATTTCCTCTATCATGCTAGCAGCCATGTATGGATGCGGTGAGTTCATTTAGTTAGCGATATATTTGCCACAGATTCTGTTACAGATTGAACACTGTTTTTTGTTGTTGTTGTGGCAAGCTGTTCTCATTTGAATCAGTCCTTTGGGTTTCAAGGTTTGGGGCTCTGGTGGTTATAGTTGTTCAAATACATCATGCAGATGCTCATTCTAATTGAGATCTCAGTTGCAGCTTAATTTGTGCCGCTCAAGTTAATTTGTTTTGTGATCTGCTCGGATGCAGTGTCTGATTTGTTTCACAGACAAACACCATATTTATTGCATATAACAGACATGAAGATAAAGAACAAGCGTAAATAAAGCACATGAGGGATCTACCCACCTCCGCGTCAGTCGAAGGGCGACTATCACACCTGGAAAATGGAAATAAAACTAGAAAACGACATCCAGCCACAGCATCCATAAAGCGGTGATCTCACTGGCTCAGGAGATGCTGCCAGATGTGAATACGGCTCCAGTGCCTCTCCCAATGCCACCGTCACAGAGAGAGATTTTATTTGCTGCTGCAAAAGTAATTCTGCAGGTACTTGTGCATAAAACCAAGAGTGACACATGCAGAGTGTCCCCCCCACGTGGAGGAGAAGGTTGGAAGCCAAAATCGATGCAGGAGCAGTGACATACGAGACAGGTTTCACAGTGCAAAATGTACTCAATCCAGACTGGATCAGTTCAGGGCAGGAAAATCCTGATCCTGAACAGCATCCATCGGCCGATGACCTGCATCAACACGGTGTGGAAGGTCCTCTCAGGGACCGTAGCAACACGGTGACTCTAGGTAACATCCAGCCGACTTGAGTTGTGTGTGTGTGAGAGAGAGAGATGAGGATAAGTTATTGTGTAATGATCATCTGGCATCCAGCCGGTATATACAGAATAGCATATGATCCTATAGCTAATGGAGTAAAAATAAACAAAAATTCCTTTGACATCCGTCTTAACTCCAAACAAGAAAACTATTGTGCTCGTCGGGAGAGGAGAGCAAATTGATGAATTGAGTTCACATGACACGCAACTGAAATGGTTTTAGGTGTGCCTAACAAGAGGGATGATGCGACCGCACGCCGTAACACTCATCTGACTTAAATTTAACTGTTGACATCGACGCCAAGTCGAGGAAGTCATTTAAAGCGCTCGCGCTCTTCTCTAGAATGAGGTCGGGAAAATATCTTAAAATTGAAAATTGAAAAACCCCCATTAATGGATTCAGAAATCAGTTAAACATTACACATCAACTCCGATTTACTTTTACTTTTCATGGTTGGTGGATAAAGATACCAAGAACAATATATATTTGATACGGAATTACCATCTTGTTTGGATGATCTTGTTGAGGCACGGAACTTCACATTGGTACATCCCTTCATTGCCTTGTCGAGGCTTTATGCCGCTCTCTGTAGCTTTTTTTCAAGGTTGCATGACAACAGAATGTAGGTGTCACCAGCACTCGATGTGGACGGGCCTAAGTAGTGAAATATTCGCCTCCACTGCGACCCGGACGCGAGGCTTTATCATATTGTTCTTGGCAAAGCTCCGGGAATGTCGCCCAGTGGAGGCGAGAGACACAGGGGGATATAAGAGGGGAAAGGTTCAGCACGTTGGGGGCATCAAACCCCCCCCCCCCCCCCCCCCATGGGAGAGACATGAAGCCTTTTCAGAGAAGCTCTGACTCGGGGAGTTCAAATGAAAATGTCATAATGGAAGTGGAAATGGTGGCGGTGTTGGAGATTCTGCATTGAAACACGGCTACAGAGAGAAAGATGATGCATCTTTGACCCCCGCAGGCACCGGTTAACTAGTTACAGCTGTAACAGCTGGGCTGGGTGTTGCTCTGTATAGTCCTGTAAGGTCCCTTGATAATACAGTATACACTGTTACTTATATCACATTCAGATCTTGATGAAACAAACTTTTAAAGTAGATGTTTGTTTTTTTTAGTTTTTTTTTTACCTGTTGTCAGTTTCATTTGCACTAACGCAGGTAGAAGCGATCCAGAATCACTCGTGCTTCCTAAAGTAGCAGATAGATTTCCAAATTTCCTTTGGGATCAATAAAGTACTTATGTGTTCTGTATTTTCAGTTATCACCATACAGACTTCCCTTCATTCCTTCCTCACCACTGACTTACTGTGTCAATAATCATGGGAACTAACGTACTGGTTTAATTTATACTCTCTCTATTCCTATATATATATATATATATATATATATGCATTAAGAAAATTAATATATATTTAAATGATTGGTCTTCCTTGCGAGGAGAATACAAAAAACTACTGGTGGTGCAATGTCACTCGTAAAGGCAAGGTTATGAATGAAGGGAAGACTGACAGCATATAAAAGGCTATTTAATTCTTGATTGATCACTGAGTGGACTATTTGACATAATCAGGGGAGAGTATAATGACTCAAAATGTTGCTTTGCCCTTTACGCAAATATGTGGCATCTGACACCCGCTGCAATGCCCTTTTGCCTTTGGCTTGACAGAGTGTGAGGTGTGGCGGGATTGTGTGAAACTTTTATCATTAGGAATTAAGTTAACAAGCACTTCCTGTTTTTATTCATTGAGGTCTAACACGATCTTTCTGTCCTTGCCGTTCCCTTCCTCCTCACAGGACCGATAAGCAGCGTGCTGGTAAGTCGCTTTGGAAGCCGTCCAGTAGTCATAACGGGAGGACTGATGTGCGGGATCTCAATGGTGATCTCTTCTTTTGGGAACGCCATCATTTACCTCTACCTTTGCATTGGCATCATTGGAGGTACGTTCTCTGTCTCTGTTCCCTTTGCCACATTTTCGCCTCTTTGCTGTGCTGTTTGTCGGGGCCCAGGGCATCTGCCCCACCTGCTGGGGTTGCAGTTGGAGCACCAAGGGAACCAGGAGTGTAATTAAAACAGAACGTTTTCTGATCTATGAGAGCTTGGTCTCTCATGGCCCTCTGTACTCTCCTGTAGGCTCCCATCATGGTCATCACATGGGGAGCCTCATTACCCTGCCAAGGACTGCTGCGTAGGATTAATAGACCCAGTAAGCGGCTGGGCCATGTTCGATGCCCCAGGCCATGTGCGCGCCCTCTCCTGCTCCTCTGCGATGGCACACTGACAGATAGGCGTTGGGTAATCTCACCCAGAAGACATACAAGCGTCCTTACTCGAGCCTGTACAAATATATGCACTTATGCAAAAGCATAATCATAAGACAAACGACTCAGGCTAGCTTCCTGGAGTCAGTAGTTACCCTTGTTCATGTAGGTCATTGTCAAATTTAGACATTTCATTAATTGTCTTTCGTCCTCTGTATTTTCTGGAATCCAAGTGAATCTGCGTAGTCCCAGTGCGAGGTGTGTAATGAAGGCATGCAACAATGAAGTGGTCGATCAGATCGGATGCCACTCTATTTGACTTTTCAGTGGCAATTTAAAGTTATTCTCCAAATATTTTCAATGTGCTTGTTGTTCATGGGAACAGAGAGGAAAGTAACTCTAGTTTCCTCCGCCAGGGAGGTTGTGTTTATCTGTCTGTTAGCAAGATAACTCAGAGTTACAGAAGGACCTTTTATGGCAATTCAGCATCTTAACAAATAGCAGTGATTTGTGACTTATAAAATGTGAATTTGGGAATATTTCTGAATATTTCCAACAAATCTATGATATTGTTTTGCGCAGAGGTTCATTGACTAAACATTGTGAGTTTCAAACTTTTCTTCCTGATGAATTTTAAATCTGTTTCTTTTTTGTCTGCAGGTTGTGGACTCTCTTTTAACCTCAATGCCTCTCTCACCATCATCAGCAAGTATTTCCTGGCCAAGCGGCCGCTAGCCAATGGACTAGTCATGGCTGGGAGTCCGGTGTTTCTGTCATTCTTGGCTCCGCTCAGCCAATATTTACTCATTAACTTTGGCTGGAGAGGAAGTCTCCTCATTCTCGGGGGGGTGATTCTCAATTGCTGTGTTGCCGGGGCCCTTATGAGGCCTGTCTTCATGCCTCGTGAGCCGCCCGGTACTTTACTGCAGACGGCATTGGAGGAACATCCAAATGACAGCAAGCCTCGGCCAAAGATAGGCTGCATAAAGACTCTTATGACCTTATTGGATTTCTCCCTTTTCAAGGATAGAGGCTTCATCATATACCTCATCGGGAGCATGCTGTTCATTCTGGGCGCCTACGCTCCCATTGTGTTCCTCTCAAACTACGCTATTAGCCAAGGCATTGAGGAGTACGCCGCAGCCTATCTGCTCACTATCATGGGCTTCGTGGATATGTTGGTTCGGCCCAGCACAGGTCTGGTAGCCAACACCAAGCTGATCCGGCCCAGGATCCAGTACTTCTTCAGCTTTGCCATCGCTTTCAACGGCACGTGCCATTTGCTGTGCCCTCTGACGAAGGGCTACATTTCCATCGTGGCCTACACGGTGCTTTTTGGTACCAGTTTTGGCATGACCTTCTCCCTGATATTTGAATGTCTGATGGACCTGATGGGAAGTCAGCGCTTCCCCGCTGCCGTTGGACTGGTCACCTTGATCGAGTGCATCCCCATGCTCGTAGGACCACCTGTTGCAGGTAACAGTGCATGCTAATGGTTAACTATTGTCTGCACAGACATGATAGAATCATTCTGAATCAGAGGAAGAAATGGGCTGAAACAAAACGCCGTTCCTTGTTTGTATAGCTTTTGAATCTAAAAAAGACAGAGACATTCAAGATAGTTATTCCTCACTTTAGATTCCTTTAGGCTGCTTAGTTCTGTAACGGAAGACTAAGCCAGTAAAGAAGGTCATGCTAATGCAACTTTCCACACAATAATCATAGTTGAGCATGTCCGGCAGGGTCGGGGTTCGCACGAGGAGCCTTATCAGCCGTTACAGGACATTAACCACGCGCAGTGTTTCAGTGTCCCTCTCAAAACTCGTTCCACATACAGCATAATGCAGCACCAGGTCATTAAATAGCATATCGAGTCACCCTCCAACCACGACGGCAGCATTTCATGTGATTGGTTTCAAAAACAGATGCAGAAAAATAAACCCTAAACCAGGCGGCGTTCGCTCTTATGCACACCAATCGATATTTTGCCTTTGAACTTTATTCAGCGAGGGATGTTTAATGCCCTGGGAAAATACACAGAGGACATACAGCATGTCTCTGCACGCGACTGGATCAGCGCTACATGTCGGCCCAACTTTTTCTTGTTTTAATGAGGTGAAACTTTGTAAACCCCCCCAGTTTGTCTGTTTCGACCTTGTTCTGAGGCGCTCATTTAATGGGGTAAATACATGCCTCTTTACACGTGTAACATTCCCTTCCAGACGGCGCAATCATCATGCCCCCCCCCCCCCCACCCTGTTTGCTTATTACTGCTCCCCTCAAACTGCAGGGTCAGTCCAATTAGGAAGAAGTGAGTTAAGTGGGTGCAATTAGCCTCTTGCTTTGGGTGTCCAATGACGATCAGTTCAAACTCATCACCGGAGTCCTGTACCTGGGCCATTATTAAACTGTGCATACATTAAAAAAAGAGGTGACGACGCCAGATGGACTCAATTACTGCCCAGCCAATCAAGGACCGTCTTAATGAGCGTGATGGTTGTTGGCTTGCTTGCACCAGATGAGTGCTATCAATCAGGTGATGCGGTTTGCATTGAGATTTAAATACAAAGTGACCCCTCCTAATGTGATGTATTACAGTAAATGCACACACACACAAAGATCATTATAGTTAATGTTGTAAAGATGGTATTTGGCGGACTTGAGGAGACCTCACATTATGACAAGCGATGCAGTAAAGGTACTTTACTGGAGCTAATCGGATTTATATATATATAATTGTTTTCTGTGCTGCTGCTGATAATTAAACCTTCACTTTTCTGAATTTATTGAAAGTTTCTCTTAAAATTTAGGTGACTTTAAGGACGCATCCCTTCTTGAAATGTACTAAAGTATTGAATCGTTCTTCAACTGATTCAATGAGGTGCTAAAAGAGTATAAAAGAGAGAGTTTAACACAGGGGGGGTTGAAGAGACAGATTGCCATACGTACTCAGACTGAGAGATGGCGGCACTGGCCCATCGATCCTCGTCTGGAGGCAGAGATGGTCGGGGCTGGCTGCTGGAAGACAGACTCTGAAGACCTGGAGGCTTAAATCTCCTCTAAACTACATTTGTCACTTTTCTGCAGAATTGGTCCTGATATTTATGGCTCTGAGAATGGGCCTCTCTTCTGATTCGTTTCAGTACCAGCCGTCCAAATTGCCTTCCCAGAGATGTGAGGGGAGCCAGGAAGGGTGTAATGGCCCTCTGTCATTTCCAGCATGGCCCGTCTCAAATTGGGCCCTGGCTTCACTCTCTATTTTACACACACTCCCCAAACCTGAGTCTGGTAGCTACTGCTCTTCACCTTCCAGCTTGATTAACGGTTAGAGAACGAGACCTCTCTGTGTTTTCAGAATGTACAGTTATTGGTGTGGTGTACAATTAGTTTAATTGACACCCTCTCGCTTTGAAATGTAATGTCTTTGCACGTTTCTGCCCCTCTCTTCATACCGTAGGGTTGCTGGTGGACGTCTCCGGTGACTACAAGTACCTTTTCCTCATGTGTGGCTCGGTGATCTTGATGGGTGGAGTCTTTCTCTTCCTCATGAACATCTACAACTACCACATGTTGAAAAAAGCGGAGGCTGCAAAGGACATGGAGCAGAACCAAAACACTGTGGAAAGCCAAGACTTGATGGAGGTGAAACGGACTACTGAGGTAGAGATGGAGCAAACTGAGCCCGGGGCTAAAAAGATCGAAACCCAGGGAGATCAATGTCCAGAGAATTACTCCTGTAAATGTGATTCTTCTGTCAGCTGTGCCGACAAGGGGTAGGTGGAATAAGTTGTTCCGTTTTCCACGTCTACCAGGTTTGCGTCCCATAGTTTTGTAAATATTAAATGTTGGTTCACTGTGATAAACAGCTGGTGGTGCACATTTTCCAATCCGGTGAAGTTATGGAAGAAGAAAAAGAAGAAGAGTGTGAACGATATCATTGATACAGCAGCTGCCAAACTAGAATTATGGAAAACAGTCACACCTTTATGTTCTGTTCATCATGTTTTATTTGCCAAGAGACTTTACGTCTCACTTTACTTTCAAATGAGAGTTTTAATTAAATCATGTTGGAAACTTGCATGGTCATTCCATAATCCTGTCAGTATTTATTACCAGTTTAGGTCAATCATCAAGCAAATCACAGCATTTAGAGTGAAAGTACCTCACGTCGCGTTGCGTTTAAAGACTGGACGCCATCTTTGACTGGCAGTTACACTGTCAACTGGTTGAACAGATGTTAGGGACATGACCCTGAATGTTCCGACTTGCCTCCCTTCTTATTATGGAGCGTTCTTCAAACATAGTCCGGTCTGTATGGGGAACCAAAGCAAGTCAACAGAACACCTGCAGAACAGTAACTATGATGCGTTACGTTCCGCTCTTAAATGCATGACGTCATAGCAAAACCTGCTGTTGAAGCACAGTCCCAGCTAATCTGTGTTTGTATGATTTCTATTCAGAATTAAGAATAAAGTCACATTATTTAAATTTGTTGAAGCTATTTTATATTATTCTTCAATTCTACAGGGAGGAGGGAAAGCTTGTAGCTCAGTAAACCTTATTGAGTTTCTTTGAGGTAGGGTTGGACAAAGGGGGGGGGGTTCTATTGGCCGCCAGTTCATTGCAAGGCAACACACAGACAGACAAACATTCACACGCCTATGGGCAATTTATTTTAACCAATTTGCCTAATTTTGCATGTTTTTGGAGGTGGGAGGAAGCCGGAGAAACCATGCAAACGCCTCAGAGAAAGGGCGCAGGTCGGATTCAAACCTGTGACCTTCTTGCTGTGCGGCAACAGCGCTAACCACTACGCCTACCTATGCATATAAAAAAAAAAGATAATTATATTATTGCGTTTTCATTGAATTTTCTTTATCATCCCACATGTCCCTTATTGGCTTCTAAATAAGTATTTTCCCGACTTTGCTGAAACATCTTACAAACTCCAACGTCATAGCGCCGCCAAGGCTGCACAACATTTCCTTGATCTGCCATTTGATTCATTACCTTGTTTGATTATTGTAGCCGAATTCATATTTTGGATGAAGACACCTCTGGTCACCACATTGTTATATTGTTGTAGAAAATTGTGTCCTCATATGGACGAGAAGGAAAAGTTCAGTTTCAATTTCTCCATCGCCTTATTGAGAGCGGCAGCAATTTTCTTGCACGGCAGTGAAGTAACTAATTCTCTCACAAGAGATGCGCTGTCAAATAAAAGATCTACCACGCACCTTCTCAATGTCTGCGGCTGTGTCCAATTTTTCACAGCAATTAGAAGACAGGGGAGCAAGTTTGGAAATGTCAGCAGCTTAAGGGCGTGAGCACTTAATGACGCAAGGCCCGGGTGTTTCAGGCTAGCGCGCCGAGCAGCATGCAGCCGCGCCAACATCAGCAAATCAGTGGGCCAATAAATTAGGAACGCACGTTCAAACACACATTTTTGCCATCGCCTGTCCCTTTCCTCAAGTATAATGCAAAGTATCTGACCATGACAAGGTGGAAGGGTACCCCAGAGACGAGCCGATGGATGCTGCGACCGGCTATCTGTATATCATTAATATAGTTCCTCCCCGATGACCCCCCCCCCCCCCCCCCTCACAGTTTGTGTTCTCTCTGAATACCTATTGTCCTCCATGTTCTGCTCGAATATAAAGAAATAAATAAAATAGTGGCTCTCCAGAGGGTCTTGTAGGTCGTCAGCTGACCAGCCGATGCCAGTTGAAAAATCATATTTTTCTCCTCTAAGATTAATGTGATGCCTCTCAGTGAATAAATACTCTTCTGTTTGTTGTTTGGAGCCTTTTTGCGCCTGGGCTTTCATAGCTTCGGTTAAAGACGGCTGAGAACGAAGGGCAGTCGCTGCAAACCGGCTCAAAAGTCATCCTTGTTTTCAAAAATCAAAAAGAGAGTTCAGAAACAAACAAAATCTGCATTTTGCTTTTATCACTCGTCTTCTGAGGAGGATAGTTGCAGGATTAACTAGAAAACGACAATCAGAGGTTGCAGACCCCGCCTCCAATAGACTATTGGATCTTGTGAGACAGTAAACAGGGCTTCCGGATCAGAGGAGCCAAACCTGCTCTAGCTTGCTGCTCCGGAACGTACTACAAGACTCCTTCTGGACTCTTTTTCCCATCATGCCATTCGTGTCCCTCCCTCTTAAAGTGGCAGTTTACAGCACAGGCACAATTCCAGATGTAAAAATAATTCTAGAATTTTTGAGGAGGACCGAGCCACGGACAGAACCTTGCTTGTGTAAAAATTTCAAGTCGATTGGGTTACTAGTTTTTGAGTTATGCGCTTGGACAGACAAACAAACAAACAAGCAGACAGACAGACAGACAAACAAACGCACCCAATTGCAATACCCTCGCCTCCTCTTCGGCGAGGGTAATTAACTTAAATTACAGTAGCCAGCACAGGAGTGCGTAATTGGGTCTGACTCTTGAAACCTGCGTGCAGGAAACTCTTTCGTACAACCCTTGTACAGGCGAGAGACTGCTGTGCTGATGTTGATTACTAGCCCTTCCTGACCTTTTGTATCGGCGTGAAGCAGACCTGGGCTGTTTACAATAGATGCCTGACCCAATGAATCCGGGGTGGCTCGCACAAAACGAAGCGCCGGAGACATGCCGGAGACACGCCGGAGGGAAAGAATGAGCTCTCAGAGGGAGCTCAAAGAGCAGTGGCATCCATCAACGGAAGAAATTGAATGGGACGTTTCAGAGCAGCAGAGATCAGATATGGCCCAGGGTGTTGAGAAAGCACGGGCTACCAGTGCAATGCGCAGTGAGATCACACGATGGACCGAGGACACGCACACGTAGACGCACGGGCCTGAAGACCCAGAGTGGCCTTTAAATCTGACGTAGAGCCGCAGTGCTCGATATTTGCTCAGGGAGAACGCCGAGAGTTTGCGTTTGATAACACGGGGCATTTTCCCGTTTCTACATCAGCAGCATCAGGCAGCAGGCGAGTCTCATTGGGAGTCTTACAATTAGCATCCGAACAAAGGTTAATCAAAAACGGCTTACAGTGCCAATTTGAAATGCCACGACATGTTCCTGTGAAGAAGGTGATCCACAGCCGAAAAGTCTGATTGACGAGGCAGACTTCAAAAACACACCCTTCACTGCCAAACGACTGAAACGCCTTCAGATCCGAGGAAGTAAGGATCCAGTGAGTCCGACGGCTTCCTTCCCTTCTCTATCCCATGATCCGTTCGGCTGCGTCGCTCAAAGGTGGGCAGGTTGAGCCGTTTACTACCGTTTCCTGCACGTGGCATTGTAGGACAACAGCCGGTTAGTAAGAAGCGTTCATGCTGGGATGGTGACAAAAGAACTTTTGCGTGTCAAAGGAAGATACGGAGACAAAGGAAAGAAAGAATGGATAAAAAGAAAGTGGACTGGACAAAGTGAAGCGGGGTATTTGTGACTCGGGGAGGTATAACGAGCCCCTTTTCATCCATCACCCCTGTCTCTGTCCCATCCGCTGAGCTGGAGAGGTAATGGAAGTAATTTAACGTACATCTATAATTAATATGCTCACTTTGGGCAGTGTGATCGGGTCGAGTGGATGATGGAGTGTGTTTATTATGGGTGGGGGGGGGGGGGGGGGCTGGCATGATAGGGCACCGGGTCACTGACATGCTAATTCACTAGCCATCACTCCAGCGGCGCCGAGGCCAGATTGGTTCAGTGCCTATAGAGCAGCGCCCGCCTCAGCGATCCCATAGGTATGCATGGAAAGTGTTTTTTTTTTGTTCTTACTCATCTCCTCTTTCTCTTCCGTTCCTCCTCTCTGAGACGCCTGAAGAAAGAGGAGAACGAAGGCACAGCACGTAGCAGCGCCCCGGGCCAATGTTCTCCCTCTCCCTGTCCTCCTTGCTCCTACCTTCCACTCCAGCTCCTTCCTCTTATTTCTCTCTTTGCTCCCCGGTCGATTAGTAAACTCCCGTTCTCCCCGTCTGTCTGGCTCCACCGCTTTCTCTTTATTTTTTCCTAATAATCTGCCCTCCTTTAAAAAAAATACTCTTCAGGAATTCTTTTTTTTTTTTTTAAAGGCAGCTTTGCACAAACAGAGTTCAAACCCCACTGCCCTCAGTGCTGTCTGCGTTTGAACCCCCCCTCTGCTCTTTGAATACCCTCCGTTTGAAGACAAATGCCCTCTGCATTTCTTTGACACTGTGACTCAAGCCTTTCATTTACACACACATACACAAACACACAAGCATATTCACTTTTTAAAACAGTACGACACACACACTCCAATTTAAGCAGTGCCGTCGATACGTAGCGTGAATATTTCTCCCACTCTGGACTCATCATTCCATCACTTCCATATTCCCTCTCAGGCTACACTTATATGCACGGCCTTATTCAAGCTACAGGCTATTCTCCAGTGAGGGTTTACTTAAAGAACGCTTTGCATTGCCATCTGTATATATATTCAAATCAATGCACACACACACACACACACACGGATTTAACAATCCACACACATTCATATAAAGTATATAGGGTCCTTATTCAGGTTAAACTGGTGACAATAATCTATTATATGAGTGAGTTATTTCCACGGTTGAAGTAAAGTTAAGGTGTATTAAATCAAAATTGGCCTCAAGGGTTTTTATAATCTACAAAATACAACATCCTCTGACCTCAGCGCGTTAAAGAGAAATATTTAAAAAGAACTCAAAAAACGGAAGAAATCTCAGAAATAAAGACGACGCCAGTATAATATCTGCAAAACAATGATCTACAATTGTGATGCCAAAAAAAGGAAAAAGCATAACTGGAGAGTCGGGATCATCCTTTCTGACTTCCTATTTGCCAGCATTATTCACCTGCCGCTTCATTCTTGGCCGTTGCTGTGAAACTACAACCTAAATTTGCTCCATGACTTCACATATAAGCAAACGTGTGTAGGATTCAGCTTCCGACCGGAACCTCGGCCAGGACTTTACTGGAATAACAAGCTGTCTTGGCGAGCTTGCGGCCTGTCGGCAGCTAAACGGGTCAGCAGAAGGTGAGATAAGATGAACTCAAGATAGAGTCAAGAGCTCCTAAAGCAGAAGCGCTAAAACTGGCACGGAGGAAATGCGATGCTGAGAACAAAACTATATATTCCATTTACCACCGTTATGGGAGGGCGTTAGAACTCTCACACGTCTGGATTGCCCTATGTATTTCTTATTATTATGGTCTGTGCGGTGTGTGTGCGATGAGATCAGCTCACTGCTGATTGTTAGACATACATACGTTTAACAATCAGCAGTGAGCTGCTGCTTCTCGCCTTCCCTCGCCACGGCGACCGTCCTCGTCTCCCTTCTCTGTGCCGCCTGTGCTTAAGGCTTTGTCAACAGATGTGGAGAGGGTCACGAGAAGCGAGAACTTTGCCAGGCGTGTCTGGTTTTAATGGGCAGCATATGGAGTTGGTGACTGATGAGGGGGGACTCAGCACCAGTGACGGGCGCTGAGTCGTCTGCCACGCTGACCCTGCCCCCCCCCCCCCACCAGTGGAAAACCGTGCAGAGGACACTTTCATTCAGCAGACTTGACCCAAAACACGCACACACACACACACACACACACACACACACCTTAAAGCTTGTAACCGGCATCCATCCATCCATCCTGGGCCAGAAGAGATATGTGACCCAGTGAGATCCGAGATTCTAGTCTAGAATCTTCCAGCTGTTGGAACAAAACAGTGAAAACAAATCTCAATTTTTCACAGGCTGATAGCTCCAGCCCATGTGAGGAGATTATTTTGTGTGCGATATAATTGGGTTCCGGTGACCTTGCTACTTCTTCTCTTCCTCTCCCTCTTTTCCTTCCTTCCTTTGATCAAGACACGGGCGGGCGATGCGGTTGGAGGCAGGGCCCTGAAGATGCAGCCGGATTCTATGGCAACTGGCTTCTGGAGGGAAGGTCGCTTAGGAGGTGTTTAATTAGGGGGCCGCAGCCGTCCCTGCAGAGGAGCTTTTTATTACCTCAGTATGTCAGAGGCTGCATCAGCTATTAGGAACATGAGCACACGCACGTGCACACGCGGACACACAACACACACACACACCAGCGCCAACGAGCGCATGGCAGAACAGAACGTGTAAAATAGTGAATGAGAGTTTTGCGTAAAGGAAAAAGCGCATGAAAATAAGAGAGTGAGAGATGAGGATCAGAGATGAGGAGGAAGAGGAGGACACAGAAAGGACAGAGAGAGAGAGTGAGAGATGAGGAGGAAGAGGAGGACACAGAAAGGACAGAGAGAGAGAGAGAGATGAGGATCAGAGATGAGGAGGAAGAGGAGGACACAGAAAGGACAGAGAGAGAGTGAGAGATGAGGATCAGAGATGAGGAGGAAGAGGAGGACACAGAAAGGACACAGAGAGAGAGTGAGAGATGAGGATCAGAGATGAGGAGGAAGAGGAGGACACAGAAAGGACAGAGAGAGAGAGTGAGAGATGAGGATCAGAGATGAGGAGGAAGAGGAGGACACAGAAAGGACAGAGAGAGAGAGAGAGAGAGAGAGAGAGAGAGACGCGGTCCCACGCAGCGTTCTCACCGAGGAGGGCACACTTTTCCTCTCCTGAATATCCTGCTGAGACTTTTCTTCTTCTCTGTTTAGCTAATGGCCGGGTCACGTTGGCCAGAAGGAATGAGCGGCATCTGCTCGGCCCCGACTGCGCGCGCGTCACCGCGCCAGTTGGACGCGCCGCCGGGCCGTCCCGGCCGCGGGGTGCCAGGGCCATTAACGCGTGTCAGCCTTTTGGATGGCTACGCGCAGCCTCATTGTGTGCGCCAATACATCATTAGCCAAGGTAAAGGATGACTGCGAGACACGCACGCACGCACGCACAGAGGGCTACGGTGCTTGACAGCTGTTTGCTCATGAGCCGGATTATTTCGGGATGAACCGACAGACAGAACGGGTTAAACGATCCAACGCGTCTTCATGGACACGCGCAACATCTTTACGTCATAGCCGTAGATATTAATCAGCACACCTGAGCCCGCGCGAGCGCACCTGCCCCCCCCCATCAGGTGGTGGAAAGTGAAAGTTCGGCTCCGGATGAAAGTGAATCTCCGGCACCTTGTGCGTCTCTCGTTCCCAGATTTACCGAAAGCGGTGCGGGTGTGTGTTTGTCTTTGACAGACGAACCCGCGCGGCGCGGCTGCGGCGTTCACGGGTTCTGGACCGCGGACCAAACCGAGTCCGAGTCGGGTTCTAAGAGCAGTGTAGAACCCGAGCTCGTATAGTCGACAGTGCGCGTTGCGTGTTTTTTCTCATTATTATTATTCCTGTGCGCATTAAAATGATTTAAGCTCCATCCTCCTCACGCGGCGGATGATTTAAGAAACCGATTTTAAAGCCACTGCCGGAGATTAAATGCGCAACAAGCTCGGAATAAAGCGGCCTGTTCGCCAGGAGAGGTCAGTGTTGCTCCACTGAAGAGGAGTCTCATCCCTCCTTCATTTATCTCTCTTCTCTTGGCTCATTGTCATCCCTTCCATTCGACTTACTCTCCAGACCACGCTGATGGAAGACTGGAAATCTGATATGATAGATAGATATAATATCCTCTCTCTCTCTCGCTCTCAAATACAAAAGATGCTCTCTCTTTCTCTTAGTAACCGCTTTCTGCAATTGCGTTTGATCCTGCTTCATCTAATTGCGTTGCAAAGAGTGGAGCACAAAAGACTTTGTTCAGAGTTGCAGAGAGAGTAATAGAGCTGGGTGCGAGAGATGCTAAACAGGATACTGACACAGATTAAGACCAACACATGAGCGAGGAGAGATTAATATTCCACCACACAAAGGATCCCCTCCCATCCTCTATTGATCGGCGAGTGTGTTGTTGTCAACGTTTAGATTTGATTACCGCTGACACGGAGGGCTGAGGATGGAACACGAGGCTGGTAATGGCCACGGCGCCTCGTGCATATCAAATACAGCCCGATTCCTGCTGGAGTCGTTAATATCGCACTGTGGTTATGAAGTTCCTGGCATAAACGGCCAATCGGATTTGCTCGGTTTGCACAGCGGTAATTAAGACAAAACATCAGGGGAAATGTTTCAGGTAATTTCTCTCTGTCTCAGAGGCTTCAGTCCCTTCAAAAAAGCCTTTTTGGAGGCGACACCTTGGAGTAAAGCGAGGAGCCATTACTGAAGAGAAGAATGAATCTGCTTCATGCGGGAGGCCGTCATAAAATGCTTTCCATAACTCTTGATTTCTCTGGTGTCTCGGATCCCTCCGGACGGCTCGGAGTGCCGTGCGCCCCTCCGGGGGGGGGGGGATTCGGCCTTTTTTAAACCTCCTCTGTCCCATTTTGCACTAGATTGTATTTCCAGTGTGCTATTGACATCAAACCTTTGATGGCGTTTTCTCAAAAATCATCCCATCAGAAAGCTGTCAGTGCAGCTGTGGATCAGTCAGATGTCACCGGGCGGGGGGGCAACTATTGACCCTGTGGGACATTTGCCACTCCACACAGTACTAGTTTGAGCCCACCGTGGGCTGATGGGATGCTAATCATGTTAACGATTGATTTTTTTTTTTGCTTTCTTGTATCAGCAGGTGGGGATTTAACCGTGATTATCAGGACAACGCAAAGAGACTGTTTTGTGACATTGTAAATGCAAATTGACCTTCAAACTGGGTGGCCCGGTGGCTTAGTGGTTAGCGCTGTCGCCTCACAGCAAGAAGGAAAAAGGGTTCAAATCCCCTCTCTGCGGAGTGGCTTTTCTCCGGTTTCCTCCCGCCTCCGAAAACATGCAATTTTAAGTGAATTAAATTCTCCAAATTGTCCGTAGCATATGAGTGTGGATGGTTGTCTGTGTATGTGTGGTCCCGCGGTGTGCTGGCAACACATCTGAGGTGTCCCCCGCCTCTCGCCCGTAGCAAGCTGGGATAGGCTCCAGCAACTCTCGTGACCTGCGACGTGGCATGGATGGATGGACGACCTTTAGACTCCACGGTCTGCACGGCTACTGATATTTAGGGGAAAAGCATTTGGCTTTTTGGGAATCTTTGTGACCTGACTTTTAAAAATCTGAGAAATTAATATTATTTCCTGCACCGTTTAAATAAATTCACTCCTGTGTTAAGCACCATTGGAGAGATCAAGTGGCCCTAATGGCCGGGAACCATCATCCATTTTAATGCAATATTTAAAAACCACACATACAATATTATATTCTGCAGTGTGTGTGTGTGCGTGTGTGTCTTAGAGAAGGCATGCATGCATTTTGCGTGGTGAGTGTTTGCCTGGCGGTGGGGCAATGAGTCTTTGTCCTTCCCCCTCTGCCCCTACAGATGAGATAACTGATTCTGGGATACGGGGGGGCTCTTCCCTCACTCTCTGTCATTTCCAGGCCAGCGCCCCCCCAGGGAGCCTCCATGACGTTCCCAACCCAGCAACCCCTCCAGCCCCCCAGGGCCTATGGCACACATAACACATTGGCTCTGTCACGGCCACAGCTTATTTTAGAGCGGCCTCCTTGGCTGCCGGGAGAACTTTAACTTTATGTAAATCATATTAATACATTTGCAAGGAGCGAGGGGAGGGACGGTGGCGAAGAGGATTCAGCACACACGCCAGCGCCAGAAGGTGAGCGAGACGGTGACAGTAAGTCGACAGATGAAGGAGGAGGAGGAGGAGGAGGAGAGATTGCATACAATATGGACTGATAAATATTGTGCCGGCGAAACGAAGCAAAAGGAGGTCAAGATAGAAATGATTTACTGTGACCTTCGGGCCGGGGTTGTTACGGCGGTTATGGTGAATGTGAAGATTAAAAAAATAAATGATCTGAAGCCGAGCCACCACAGCAGGTGGCAAACCGATACTCTGGTTAGAGACTTTGAAAGGAAATGTCATTTACAAAACAGTTTAATGGCTTGACTACAACTTTCTGCTTCATACAGCTGAGTCGGGCTAATTCACTCGGTGTGTTCTGTGTGTGTGTGTGTGTGTGTGTGTGTGTTCATGTCTCTGCATATTGCAGTTCATCCTTTGATAGGATTGCATTCAGTTTGCCGGCAGGAGACCAAGACGCCACAGAGCTTCGATGTGTTCAATTCACGCGCCGCTGCTCGCCTCTAACGGCTCTTTCCACCGAGCTCATCTCCTCCATTTCAACCAAGACCCGCCTCCTTGTTACACACGAGGAGACAACATGAAGGGAA
The DNA here is from genome assembly GCF_040956055.1 of Brachionichthys hirsutus. Lineage (NCBI taxonomy): Eukaryota > Metazoa > Chordata > Actinopteri > Lophiiformes > Brachionichthyidae > Brachionichthys > Brachionichthys hirsutus. The sequence goes on from NC_090904.1 coordinate 13,160,641, forward strand.
GGGAAATTATTTCCCACTTGAGTCCAACGATGACAATAATTCCTGAGCTTGTTTGTGCTTCCCTGTGCCAAGAAAATAAAGTCAAGACACCGATACATAAATAGGGTTCATATTGTCCCTTTCGCACCTAGCATGTTCTTCACAGGTTGCATTTCTGTAATAAATAAATATCGTTGTGGAAAGGGAGAATCAAAGCTGCAGGGACGTGAGGACTTTTGTGAGGCAAGGTGAAATCCTGCACGGCCCGCCATTGATCGGCAGGAAGTCAAGGCCATCATCCTCCTCTCCAACGTTACCTGACATCGTGCCAGGAAGCAGGCGCCACACAGAAGGGAGGAGGAGCCTGGATGAACTGTTCTCGGCTCACCTCTGACAGACAGCTGAACTCTATTTACTCCGGCTAATATATAATGAGCGCGGGGCGTGTTCTGCTGCCCCGGCAGGACATGAGTGCTCTGACACTGGCTAAACACCGGAGGATAGATGGAGACAGGCAAAGACAGGCATTCTGGATGGCTTCACTTCTATCAGATTCAGAGGGCAGCCTTTCAAGGACTGTTCATGATCTGCAGTTTTATCCAATTCAATTCCTTATAGCGCCAAGAGCAGAACAGAAAGTTATCTCAAGGCATTCTACCTGAAAGACAAGAACCCAACGCGTCCCACAAGAGCAAGCGCTTTGGCGGCGGAAGCTAAGAAAAACTTCCCTTTAACAGGCAGAAGCCTTGGACAGAACCTAAAGCTCATAGTGGACGTCTGTCTGGACCGGTTGGGTTGCGAAAGAGAGGGAGAGAGACAAAAACAAAGAGAGGGAGAGAGAGAGCGAATGATGAAGCACACGTTTATACCAAAGTTGTAGGAAAGCAACTCCATCGCTTAACTTCCAATGGCTACATTTATTGTGATGTGATTCAGTATAAAACAATATTCAGGATTATGGATGAATGAATCCAGTTTAGCAGACTGAATGGACGGATTGCGTTAAGGGTATAAAAAAAAAAACTCCATTCAAATGCGGGCTGTTCTGACACCTGATGGCGTGCACACAATCATCCCGATGAAGGACCTCGTCATCCTCGGCGGTCCATCGTTTGTTAAACAATAAGAAAAAAATAAAAATAAAGCAGCACACTTAGATGTCTGTGTAAAAAAAAGGACGATTTTGTTGATTATTTTTAGGTTCTATTTTCATCCATCTTATTATTTGTCTGGATAATATCCACGCATAGTAGATTATTTCTCTCACACACACACACACACACACTCTCTCTCTCTCTCCACTGTGTGGCTTTTAATTACAGGCAGCCTTTGGCAGGGCGGGATTGAAGGCAGGCGGTGTGTGTGTGTGTGTGTGCGTGTGCGTGGGGGGGGGGGGGGGGGGGTGTCTGTGTGCACCCAGAGGGTCACTGTCACACCGCTCTTAGTTTCCTGACAACCACAGACGAATACTGATCACGTCTTGCTCATGGGAGGCTAACACTCGCAGAGAGATGGAGACATTAATTAGTCCCTGTCAGCTTCTGAATGCTGCTTAGGTCAGCTCTACTCCAATGATAACTGGAGGACGTTATCGTCGGTGGCGTCAAAGCCCAAAGGATAATTCAGATTTGTTTGTTTTTTTACACACATTACAAATCAGATGCAATTTATTTCTGTTGGCTGAGCTCTGAACCTCCTTCCTGTTGCTCCTTCTATATTTGAGAGTGTTTATGCCCTTGTGTTCGTGGGCGTGTGATTTGGTTTCCGTGAAGCGCGGAGAACAGAAGCGCCTTCATTCCCTGGCAGTGCAGCAACAGTCTCGCAGCCCATGTGTTGGGTACAAGGCCCAGGACAAATACATATGTTCGCTGCCCTTCTGGCTCGGCACCTGGTCGCGTGGTTTACTAATCATTTCAACAGCTCAGGCTCTCCAGGGACTCGAGCCAAACGTCAGCACAGACTTGTCAACCTAATGCCATCAACAGCCTTAGAAATGTGATATGATGGGAGAGGAAGACAAACAGGCCGTCGTCTCCTGCCTTGCAATGGAGTGAATCGAATCTCCGCCAAGGAGCTTCTGTTTCTGCTGCCTTTACCGAGACACTGTGGAGGGCAAACGGATTTGTTGTATCTTTAAAGCTCTGGATCCAGATCAAGAAGAAACCGCCATTACTGAACGTGATGCTTTTTGTGAATAACTTCTAAACTAATCATGAGATCAAAGTGAATCCAGTTGCTAAAGGTTTGTTTTCATGGTTAAGGAATCTACAAATATAGATAAAATAAATATAGGAGCATTATTTTTGGTGTCAATCATAATAGAGGGGGAGTGAGGTGCTTGGCGGAGGTCTGCGCTCTCCGAGGGCTTTTATATTAAACTAATTCATCAGGTCATTTATATATAAAGCTTGAATGGACGGATCTTTTAAAGTAATATTCTATCTTAATGGACAAAGTGCAAACAATTCGAGGATGACCCCCTTTATTTCCTGAGCCTCACGCGTTGAAAAACATCCTTCAAAATCTCCTGAAGGCCAGATTAAAATGTTAAATCAGTTTTGACCATATTAATGTTGTCACTCATGTTGCTTGACATGCCTATGCAATGTTAGAATTTCTGTTATGAGCTATTGGTTTTTAAAATAATAGTGATAGTGAGTTTTTTTGCTTTCATCGACTCGCCACAGCTTTAAGTTTTACGTGCTTATGTCACATTTACCTGCATTTTCTTATATTATTAGGTTGTACTACGCACCGGACGGAGCAGTGCTCCTAATCTCTTTGTATATCCACTATGCAAAGACATTAAAGGCTTTCTATTCTATTCTATTCTATTCTATTCTATTCTTGTTTAGTTTTAAGAGAGAGAAGAAAAAAATGCAAGTTTGAGTTACTTTCATTGTGTCTTCTATTTTCTACTCCTTTTTTTGTATCTCATTATTGTCTTATCGCTTTCTTACTGTGTGTAATCACTGTGCAAACACTCCACGCTAAGCATCAGCAGCAATTTCCTTAATTGAGCGAAATCCCACAGCAAATATAAGATCAGCTGAATCTTCAAACCTAATTATTTTAAAGCACATTACAATCATGCCTCTTTTAGTACATCTAGTGAGGCGCTCTCACACAGATCTCTTTTAAATATGTGAGAGTTCCGGCTGATGAATAAAACGAATCATATTTTTCAACCCCGCTGGGTCGAGAGTAGCACGAAACCAGAGCTGGATTTCAATTACTGAACGGTCGTATTTTAGCACCCAGGCTCTTTTTTTTTTTTACTTGTAATTTAGCCATACCTTATATGTGTGTAAAACAACACGTCACACGTGAGGATAACAGTCGAGGCCCAAGCGCGTGGTGGGAAACTCATCTGTGTGACACTCCCGGCCTCTTTCGTTGCTGGATGATGCTCTCTTGCAGCTGGGTCTTTCTATCACTACTCACGTGTCATATCGAAAGCAGCGCTGCATGCAAAAAGAAGCCGCATGTTCACACTCAAACCAACAGAGAAAGCAACGCAGACGTTAGGATGGACTCTCAGTATGTTTAGCATGAGGCCTGGCAGTCGGACTGCTTCATTAATTACATGCATCCACGCGTTATACATTAAAACCTGACCTGTCCGGGTGTTGACCTGCTTCATCTCCAGCCCTGGTGAGATCTCTGTCCTCCAGCTAAAGGAAAATAAACTCAGCAGAGCGTTTACTTAAACTGCCTGTTCTCCCATGAAGCAGCGACTAGTTCCGGTGCTGCCCGCCGTTCTCTTCATCGTCATTAACACAGCCGACGCCCCGCAGCCTCGACCTCCGGCGGAATAGATCGACGTGACACAACTTCTCCAAACACGCTCAGACTTTCTGTTTGGTGCTGCTGGTCCGGGTCAGAATCTAATTACGGGGAACATATTTCTATAAAAGAGACATTATTTCATCCTGAAAATGATTACCAACCAGAGCTTTATGGTCAGGGCACACACACACACACACACACACGCACACACACCCCCGTCCCAACCCCTACCTGGGGGGCTTCGCTGCCCTGTCACATCACCACCGGTCTCCTGCTGGGTAACTGGAGTTGGGGAAACCGGGTCATGGATCATGCCACATCTCCCTCCCCAGTGGAGAACCAGTATAGCGTCCACACAGTTCCTCTTTTCATTCTCTCATCCCTCTTTTTACGCTTCTTTCCAAACAGAAACCTGCAGGACCGAGGGGGGGGGGGGGTGCTGCCAGACTGACCCGGTGGCTTGTATGTTGGTTTGGCTGCATAATTCATAAAGCTGCTGGGCGAGTAATGTGATCACACTCTACTGCCCACTAGCAGCAGTAGCAAAAACCACACAGCGAAGGGGAGGAGGAGGAGGAGGGGAGAAACAATCTGAATTAATCACATGCTTTTTGTCCATCAGCAGGGTTATTTTCCTGCTTTTCATTCTTTCCTTATTCATTTATCCGACTCCGGATCGTGTTCTCTTGTCGTCTCCTCACAGTTCTTGGATTTTCCCAGCTTGAAGATGCCTCAACTATCCCGGCTTGTGTGTCTGAAAATGGTTCTCATAGGGACTGTCCGGGTCGTGGGCTGGGTCGTATCTGGCATCAACACGCGTGTGTGTGTGTGTGTGTAGCAAATAACGTGAGTGTGTGTGTGCACGGCCTCACCTCCCTCCACTGCCTACTACACAGTGGCATTTCTTGCCAAAGTGGAGCCCATCTGGAGTCGGGGGACCTGAACTCTGCTCCGTCCTCCTGTTCCTGTTTGATTTCCAATATGTCCTCCCATCACCATAGATTGCTCCAAAGGAAACATTTCCTCAGTCGATGGTGTTTGCAGGGCCCTTGGGCTCCCGAGACAGATAGGGAGAAGAAATAGAAGAATAAAGTAATAGAATATTTGATTGACTCTGATGGGGAAACTGGGAAGACTGCCATAGTAATTTGTCTGTGCTTGGCTGAAAACGCGCATTTTGTCCTTTCAAGCCTTCCCAACCTCCTCGTATTTCTCATCTTCATCAAGCTGCAGGTTGCGTTTCATCAATATTTGCTCCTTGGCGCTGCAGCCCAGGAGTTCAGGGGTCCAGAAACAGGAGTCCAGCATTTCCTATTGGCTAGCAAAAAAACGGTATCAAATGTTTGTCCAGGATGTAAAAGAATCTGAAAGGCGTCTGTGATGAAATTAAGGGTTTCACCAGGACAGGAAATGGGACTGAATCCATTTAAAGAGTTGAGATGGAGTTGTCTTATTATTAATTGGCACAGTATTAAAGCATATTTACATATTTAACATTCAGTATGAGGCAATACATTTTGTTTTGTTTTATACAAGCAATATGTAATTTTATAGCTGCAAGAAAAAAATAAATAAGAAAGATTGATTCCTCATCGTGCCCTCTGGTGATCTTAACTCATATACAGCATATTCATATTTTCAAGGGCCCAGTGTTTTAAAGGTAGCGTCAATTGTTATCAATCTGTCAACAGAAATTAAGAGTAGGAGAGCTGAAGGCATAGAAAAAAAATGAGTAGAAACTAGTGTGTTTGCAATAAATAACAAAAGTGCTTCTACAAAAAGAAACAGTAAAAGAAAATGTGCAACCAATCACATCTTTTTAAACCAACCAAAAGTTTGCTCTCGTTCCCGGTTGGACGGGCGGTAATTGCCAGCCGTAACTTTACCCACGCGGCAACCTGCCTTGGGAGGTGAAGATGCAGAGAGCAGTCCGACCCAGGGGCGGCGAGGAATGCAGCGAGGAGTGCTTTGGTGGCGCTAACAGACGGCAAGGCCGAGCATGGCGAGGTGGGGATGAGCAAACCAGATGACTCATCAGAGAATCGCAGTACGACACTCCTGATTCCGTTGCTAAGTCGCTGTCTTGTCTGCACGCCACGCTGCGTTTGGCTCGTGGTGCCCCCCCCCACCCGTACACATCCTGTTTTGTAGCGCTGCTATCCCGGGCCACTCCAGTGATTGTCATTATGCTGCCTCAGCAGCGCAGTGCCCCGAAGAGAAGAGCAATCATGCTGGTGGAAGATTTTAAATTTCACGCCCAGACTGTGGGAGGGAATGGGACATGGGGGGGGGGGGGGGGGGGCTTTGGGCAAGGTGCTAATTGAGGAAGCGTTACGCCACCTGTGTGTGTTCCAAGGTGAGCATTCATCCAAATAGCTGACGCAGGGGCTTCAAACGAGGCTGTGAAGCGCGGCGTTCGCTGCTTTCCTCGCCCATCGGGATGCTGAGGGAATGGGACCCCAGATATATTTCAAAAGCCTTCTTAATTGCACTTGAATGTGGAAAACATCCGTCTTATTGTTTTTCTCCTCTCTGTGTGGGTGTAGCACTCCAAAGGTACGCTTGTTTTCCATCACACGGGCATTTCTAGCTTCCGCCGTTTCTAAAAACCCAAACCAGTGTAAACACTTTGAGACCTGCCAGTCGCCGTGGCGTTGAATGGCAGACGGCCTGATTCAGATGTTCCAGTTGTTGTGGCTGTCAGACAGACTGGTTGCATGAAAATAGAGCAACGCTGAAGACTGCTCCTCCTGTCATCCATCACCTGCCTGGAGCCGGGGCAGACGGTCCGCCCAGGCCTCGGGGCCCCGGGATTCATCGTTGGGGACAAGGACTGACATCCAGAAAAATGAGCTCTACCCTCCACACATCAGGACGGATCAGAAGCCAATGTCAGCGGCTCGCTAGAATGAGAGATCTCCAATCCGAAGAGACAGCAGGTACCTGGTATGACTGATACGGAAATGTTTAACCACACAGTGGCTGCGGCTGTTTTTCCTCACAACCTGACAACTGGTCCCGCATGATTGGTCTTGTCATTCCTATAACGAGGAATTGCAGCCTTGCATATATGCATGGTTGTGCATGTCACTCTCTCTCGCTCTCTCTCTCTCACACACACACACACACACACACACACACACACACACACACGCAGGTTGTGGAGATGAAAGGGAGAGTCATCAAGCTGAAAATGATTAATACCCCTTTTTGTCCATCCTGGCATCTGCAGCACATCCGCCCCGCTGGGAGCAGGTCAGATATGGTACCCTCTGCAGGGATTAAGTTGCCCTTCGCCCCCTCTCTCTTGAGAATTCGGGTAAGGTTTCCTTCCCTGCAGACAGCACTGCCCCATCACACACAAACACACACACACACACACAAAGAAAAACCCGAAGTGTGGCTTAGTGTCAGCCCACCTTGGCGCTCAGCACATTACGCAGGAATTATATTTATGATGTGGAAATGGGCCGCTATTTATTCAGAATGCAGAGGACTCATCGTCACCCTCGGAGTCAGACTCTACTCAACTCTCCTCTTCTGCATTTAATTCAATGTTCTTTTTTTCCTTATTTTGTAACATGGTGGGAATTATATTTCAGCAAAATAAACTTTTGCAAAAAAAAGCCTTTTAATTGCCAATGTGCGTGTGTGTGTGTCTGAAAACGATTTATTTTTGTCATTACCGAGGTACAATGTTGGGTGATGCACAGTAAGATACAATATTCTGCAAGGAAATGATCATAAAAGTGACGCAGGAGGTCAACATGGAGCACTACGTTCCAGGAAGTTACTATAAATACACAAAAATAAATAGAAGCATAACGCAGAAGCCAAAGCCCACAGGATACAACCAATAACACATCAATACCACACCGTGGGCTCTGCAACCACTTTGGATAATAGTTTTTATCCTGGTTCACACACACACACACACACACACACACAGGCTCAGGCGGGAAAGGAAAGCACGTGAGAGTGTGTGTGAGAGTATGACAGGGGATCAATAGTTGTGTTTGTGGCGGTGCTCCCACAGGAGTGCAGCAGTATATGAAAAGCTGTTGCTGATGGCTGAAGGTCCTTTCAGAACATTCCCTGTGTGTTTAGCCCTGAGCCAAGGTTAAACCCAGCACAAAGATGCAGCAAAACCTCTGGCCACACACACACACACACACACACACACGAGCGCAGGCCGGGGCTCGGAGCCTTGCTTCATTGTGTGTGTGTGTTTGGTCGCACCACCAGCTCTTCACCTCCTTCCAGTAACATTAAGGCTGATAATAAAGAAATCTAAAAATGCTTTCCTGTCGTTTTGCATAAAGGAGAAAAGGTCACTTCATATTTGCCATCGAGAGGATTCTCCCAAGACAAAGGAGTCGTTTTTGAGAACGGAGAGGAAGCTTGGCAAGCTCGCCACAATAATGATCGCCCACTCCGTCAAGCGGCTCTCGAGGTGTCGACATTCCTTCGCTTTGGCCATCCTCCCCGCACACGGGCCTTAACTAGCTGCGATGTGCCCCGACAGGCCGCCGTCGCCACAAGAGGACTGTCGGAATACTAATTAGTGTACCAGTACTTTGAATTATTCATACATCTTAATTAGGGGAGCGATTTCCCATTAGGCTTTAAGATGCGACTTGAGAGTTTGCCTCGACGGGATGGATGGCCTGCCACGTGTTGCTTACACGCGTGAGCTCGGAATTCAGACTGAAATCACTCAACGGAGACGTAAAACGAGCGCAAAGAAAAGTTTCGTAGCCGATCAAATGTGCTGCTACGTATAATCTTTCGCCGATGCGTTTTTTTTTTTTTTTGCAAAGCTGTCAAATTTCCACAACTTTTTCCCTCTAAAAACTGCATGAATAATAAATATCAGGTGCATCGCTGCAAAGCTGACCTGCTCTCAGGTTCACAGCTTGACTAATGCGCCGCAGCCACGATAGCAGGCAGGCAGCTAGCGGTGCACGAGGCCCCGCTCCATCTCGCCGCCTTTGCTTTATGGCGCCGGCCGAGTCGAGCCAGAGCCACATCCATCTGCTGCAGCTTATCGAGGAGATTAGGTACTCAATGTAGCACATTTGGTTAAGTAATAGGAAAGTAATTAGTAACCTAAAAATATAATAATGTGCTCAGCAGCAGCTTCAGGGTGTGTGTGAATCTGAGAGTGAGATAAATAGGAATGACATTTTAAAGGGGAAAGGGGTGACAACAAATGCTGATTCACAGGTGAGGCGTCGACAAAGGTGTTCTACATGACATAGGCTACCAAAGGAAGGCATTCATTGGCTGGAGACGGCTCCCTTAACCGCAGAGCAAGGACGGCGGTGAAACAGGAGCCGAAGGATTAGGCTGACATTAAACCTCTAATTACGCTGTTCGGAGATTGTTTTTATAATTTCATAAATATTTGATGAAATGTCATCGGGCGCTCCGAGGTGCTGGGAGGGTGGAGGTGGGAGACGGGTGAGAGGAGGCCTGGTGTAGCTTCAGTTTACACACACACACACACACACACACACACACACACTCTTCAGGATTGATGCCTGTATGTCTCGACTTCACCACGGAATTTGGTAGATGACCTTGAAAGTGTCTGTAGAAGAAGACAGGCGGGATCTCTCCGCGCCTTGTACTTCCTCCGGCAGCTGTTCCGCTGCTTGAGAGACAACCGGTTTGAAATTCCTCTTTTCCGCCTTTCTGTTGAGCCACAGTTAAAACGTTTCACGCGGGAGATGCAGATGCAGGTGCTTTTCCTGGCGGTCCAAATGTCCATCAAATCAATTAAGGCAGGCGTTGGTTTGGACGCCAATGCAGCACCTCAATGCACGTACCGGTGGTGCATTTTTCAATTTCAAACACTTGTATAATTAATGCTGAGTTAATTACCTCCCGACATCTATTGGTTTCAAACTCATTATTCTCTTCAGTCTCTTCACACGTGTCTATAAGAAATAAACAAGAATAAAAAAATTCCCCGCAAAGTATTTATTAAGAGATGATGAGCAACAATTAGACGTGCTAATGTAATAGATTATTAAAGCTAATGATTTTTACAGTTGAAAAAGAGCATATATTATAAGAAGAACATAACTTATTTAAGGTCAGCTCAGATTAATTTTGTTGTTTAAGGAAATGAATTGCATCGCTGTGAGGAAACGCAGGTGCAGATTGTGAATGATTCTGCTGAAGCCGAGCCGGCCCCGGCCAATCGGAGCGCTCGAATGCTGTGCAGGTCAGAAATCTACAAGAGCATCTCTGGGATTCATCTCGCTCACACAATCCTCTCTAACTCCAACTCCCTTTAAAACATGTCTGCTGGCTAGTGGAGGTCCCACGAAGTCACCTGATTAGACGTGAAATACTAATCCTCCTTATTGATCCAGATAAGATCATCGGTAGCAGGAGACGACATAAATCTGTACACTCTACTATGAAGCCGTGCCCCGAGGCTGCATCTGATATCAGCCAGAGCAGGTAGCTGAAGTCCCAGCGAGAGGAATCGGGGGTTATACAGAGAATTATGTGGGACGTGTGTCTGTTTACACCGACCTTGATAGCAGCAATGTGACTTTATTTGACCACACACACACACACACACACACACACGCCCAATCACTAAATACGACACATTCAAAGACTTCTTCATTTGTTGTTCTTATGTGTTCTTAAAATATCTGGCTTTACAGCAGCTGGCTTTGCTGTTCCAGTTCGCTTTTCATTAATAAAGCATCAGGAGCGGCTTTAAAGAGCTGAAAATGCATCAGTTTCATATTACATCACAGACATGGAGGGGGGAGAGCGTATTTCCTCTCTCAAAGAGATGCTCAGTCTTACTTGACTTTGATGGATCAGACGAGCGAACGTGTCGTAACGTTTCCACCCCAACCCAACCGATATTCTAAATGTTGTAATCCCAAGCCCGCCTTCTGAAACATTACTGGCATATTGATACTGATGTGATGATGGAATGTCACAGAAAAAAAAAGGAAGACAACGTCCCAAAACGAAAAGATACAGATAAAGAATCCATCACTTGAAAGGATGAGATGGAATGCCGAGTACAACATGTGCCATTATCATTTCACTAAAAACACGTTGGGTCATAAATAAAGGTGCGATTCAGCCGCAGATGCATCCTTTGGTCGTCTCTCTCCCAGTTATCCTTCCAAAAGTAATTGGACAGAGGGATACACCAAACCCCATCAAAATGCACCCCCCCCCCCCCCCCCCCCCGCGCCCCTAATCACACCTCCATTTGCATGAAGAGCCCTGGGAATCAGCCTCAATAACGCCATGCAGCTTTGAAAGATGAGTTTTTAATCTGGGGGAGGAGATGAGTTTCTGACCCACACCTGTTTGTTTCCGAGTCTCCTTTCCTTGTCGTGCAAAAGCGACCCGAGGTAAATTTGCAGAGGCAGGATGGCTGCTCGGCTCCCTAAGTACTGTCATTGTGCATTCATTAATATCCCCATATCTGACATGGCGGGGAAAATGGCTCTTGGCGAAAAGGGTACTTGTCGTGGTTGGTGAGACTCTCTAACAGGCAATCAGATGGACTGACAGCGAGTGTCAGTCGCTGTACGTGTGTGTGTGTGTTCGCAGGCGAAGGAGAAGGCTGCCGTCTTTGGGAAAGGTGTGTGTGTTTATTCTTCTCCGATTGCCCTCGATTGACCCGGGTAATAGAGCATTTTACAAGAGAAACGTGTTTGAAATATCCTTTGAATGTAGTTAATGTTTGATCTCTGAGAGCTCGCCTTGCGCTCTCTCCTCGTCTCTCCTCTTTCATTCACGAAACATTCTTGTCAATGTCTGAATCAGTTTTGCATTGCTACACTGTTGTCTCGAGTTTAAGATGAATTAAAAAAAAATAATAATGATGAGGAAATTGTCTTAATGAGTTTTATTAAACAAGCTCAGAGAAGAAAGCATTTATGCAGAAAGGTCAAAGGTCAAGGTCAGTCTTGTTCCATATGCCTAATTTTGTAAAGACGTATTGCTCAATATTACAACACTATTTAAAAAAAATCTGCAAAAGAATCCTGTTGAAGTTATATTTTAGGGCCTAATTTTACTGCGGGTTGAAGAGGAGGAGGACAGGTACATAGGACGAGGCAAAGGACAGGGTGAAGTGGAGAAGGTTGATTTGCTGTGGCGACCCCTGACAGGACAAGCAGAAAGAAAGAAAAAGTCTTTGTGGAAGGAACGTTTCCAAAATATAACATAAAAAGGAAAGAACGCCGAGGATGAGATGTGAGGACTTTGCAGGGTTGTAAAATCCATCGATAAGAACTCCTGGAAGGAATTCAGACTTAATGTCTCGAATGAGCACCGTCACAAGGTGTGTGTGTGTGTGTGTGTGTGTGAGTGCATCTACAATACGTTGAAGCTCCCACTAATGAACGTGCGATACAGTGCAAACACAGCGATCCTGTTTGCTCAGCAAAAGCTACAGCAGGCAAACAAAGGTAATACAAAGTTTACAATTAGTCACCGTTCTGTCTGGCGCTGCCCAGAATACAAACAAACCTTCAAGCACATTTCACCACACAAAGATGATTGCATGCCCTCCAGAATAAACAGAACACACCGAGACGCCGTCGCTAGAAACACACACGCCTTCCCTGATTACCCACAGCTCCAAAGAAAGGATCCCCAACAAGGCAGATGTTAGCACAAATGCTAAACTTCATCAGCTTGTTTATTTTGGTGTGTTTAGAGCTGGATGTGTGCGGGTCCTTCGGCGCCGCAGCCGGCTTCATTTGGCCATTACCGCTCTGTTTTATGCGCCTGCTAAAATCACAGGTGACAGGCCACTTTTCCCCGGCGCCCGAGCTCAAACGGTCCTCGCAACGCTCGCTGCAGGCAGTCGTTTGACGGCAATGGTACCCGACATGTAGGTTTCATATATTCGGTATGAGAAGGGAGAGGCAAAAAGGAGGCGGCAAAATCCACCTTCATCGCCGTCAGGTGTCAAAGTCACCTTCAACCCCGAGTCCTGGATGAAGACACAGAGCAAACGTGTATCCATACAGCATGAGTCATTATGTCAAAGATGGAGTCACGGAGTTTATAAATGTTAACGAGAAGCCTGGTATATGTGATTGCAACATTTAAAGCATTGAATCCCATCCTGAAGAGAAGGAAGAGGAAGCCACTGGATGAACGTAGCACATCTGGAATCCTAAAAACATGAGGTGAAGAAATAGACGAATGATGGGCAGTCGATATAGGAAGGAAGGGAAGGGTGGAGAAGAAGCTTAGACGAGAGACGGGATGGAGGGAAGTAGAATGGGATGCAAATGGGAACAAAGATTCAATTTTTAATGATCGGAACTGACAGCATGTTGGACCCAATTAGCAGCGCTTTGGGTTTCATTAAATGCGGCTTTTTTAATTAAAAGTGTTCAATAGTTCTTCACGTTAATGAGTTTTAAAGCAGAAAGGAAGTAAAGAAAACAAAAACCTCAGGAAATGACAGGGACCCAAATGTGTTTTTTTGTCATTCCTGCTACAGCTGCCAGCACTCCCAGTCCAGGGCCGATGACAGTGCCTGGTGGTGCTACAGGAAGTGTCCGGAACCAGATGCCGAGGTGGATACGAGTGTCTCTACCAAATCAAAAAGGATCCATCCAATAGCTGCGTTAATTAAAAGCTCAAGACAGCACTATGGGGAAAATCAGCAATCACCAAAGTCATTAGGATTCGTCTTCTGCGAACCATGAACATCTATGCAATCCCCGAAGCCACGCCGCTAGCAGCTAGCAGAATCAAGAAAACATGAGATGGAATGACTGAAAGTTTCAGAAAAATAAAAGGTCGACGGAAAGGAAGAAAAGTGCAATGTTGTAGGGATGAGCAAAGCATGATGGGAACAGAACAGCTGCACTGGAAACATCCCACAAATGCTTTAGGGACAAACTTCTGTGTTCAAACTTTGCTCTTGAAACTCAGCGAGTCCTCAGCTGGTATTGATCGTGGAGCTGATTGGAGACGGACTGGAAACAGGACATCTCCGTGGATACAGATAAAGATTCAGGACGTCTGTTCTTTATTACAACTTTTTAAAATCTGCTCCGTCTTTGCTCAGTTTCTCGAGACAGTCAAGGTAATCCAAATCGATTCAAAGTCCTTCAATTACGGACACAATAACAGTTTACCGAGAGGGAAATTGATTTATTTTTATTTTTGCTCATGTGAGCCAAGGCCAGATTTGAGGACCTTGATGGCAGCACGGTAACAAAATGCGGCCCGACGGCCTCGGCTGCACCTTCACTTTTTACTCCCTCTCACACTGGGTTGCTTTTCCTCCATAAAAGCTGTCAGCAACAATGATTTGATGATTTGCGGCTGAGATGAGAGACGATAGGAGCTGTGGAGAGGTGAGGCTGGACCTGCTCTCACTTCGGATTTCTTTGGATGAGAAGAGGGAAGCGAACAAGGCTCTCCTGCTCAGATGAGCCGATGGAGGGGGAATTGTTTCCCATTTTCACGCGAAGCTCACAAGAACGCACACACACACACAGGGCAAGGAATGAACCACACACACGCCCCTTATCTGTCTGACAGAGGAAAATTGCAACCGTTGAGCAAATCGACATCACTGGACGAAGATGTAAAATAGCTGCAGGCAATTGTTGCCAATATTACTTTATTACAAACTAATATGTTCGTTGTCGTTGCTTTAAAGTGGCTCAATAAAGATCCAATACTTCCTGAGAGACAGCTTTGACCCGGTCATCTGAAGGAAAGCCACTATCCTGGTCTGGCTATTCCAAAAACGCTTAAACACTGAAGGCAGATTCATAAAGTGGCAATTACTGTTTTGACATCCATTCAAAACCCGATATAAAACCTGCCGTGTTTGGAAAAGCAAAGTGGGCAATTACAGGCAAATAAAGCGAGCCACCGGGGTGAAAAAATAAAACTCCCACGGCATAATAATTCAGCTTAATTAAAGGAGCAACCTGCCCAGAGGACCGTCTTAAAACAACACCCATCTCTCACCTCCAGGGGCATTATCAGCGTTAAAAGCAGCAGGTTGCATGAGAGAAGTCTCCAAGATGACCTCCAAAGACTCTTTCCTTGCCTCATCTATATTTATATGAAGGAGCGGCACTAATTTTGCCCGGTAAATGAGTGTGCACATTTCGTCGTGACCTCCAGCTTGACACTGAATTACACAATATCAGGCCCTGAGAAGTCTGCTTTAACAAGCCTTAAATTCCTCTGTCCAATCCATCAGCGGGGATATTTCTGACACTCGGAGGGAAGAGCATGAAATAAGGCAATTATTGAACCCTTCAGCCCATTTCTACGGCTCGACTGGCTGACACGGTGCAGAGGCAGAGACCTCGGAGTTTGTCTTCAGATGACTTTTCGCGATTGGGACGCTTAAAAATGAGATACTTCACGTGTGTCTCCACTTTGTGTCGAGGCTGGAAGATCGGCGACATGCCACTTTGAAAAGAAAGATATTTAGGAGCTGAAGCATTAACCCCTTGATTTTGCCTGATAAAAAAAAAAAGAAGCGGTGTGAAAATACATTAAATACAGAATAAGATGTCATTCAGTGTTTCCCTTCTCGGTGCACACAGAAGGAAAAAAAAGTGCTTTGTGTATGTATATTTCTAGGATGTGGAAGTGGCTCTGGTGCATCTGGGCATCCTCTCAGATTGTGTGATGGATTATCTGTCAGGCAGTCAGTGTGTCTGGCAGGAAGAGGTCTCAGTCAACTTTCTGTCTTTCCAAACTGCTCACACAGGACCTATAGGACAGTCGCTCCTCTAAAGTCTCTCCTGGGATGGTGCACAATCGAGTTTCATTAGAAGACCGACGGTAATTTGAGTGTGTCTGTGCGTACTAATATACAGACACAAAGCTAGGCGGAGGAGGAAATAATGTAAATACTTATTCTCTGTATACTGTTTTTGATTAAAAATGTGAGTGTGTCTGTGCGTACTGATATACAGACACAAAGCTAGGCGGAGGAGGAAATAATGTAAATACTTATTCTCTGTATACTGTTTTTGATTAAAAATGTTTGGAGTAAAAAAATCCAATTGATTTCATTTCCAGTAGCGTTTTCAGGTTTCCAAATGCTCTGCTGAATAATAATTAAAACAAATTTTCTGATGTTTCATAGTTTGATCCTTCAAGAAAATGGCTGGCAGAGAATCAATTATAAAAAAGCAGCCGTGAAGAGAAGCAAATCTCAACATGGATATGTGAAGTTCAATTCTTATTTTCATTTGTGACTTTCTAACTGAACAAGCCGTTCTGCTTCTGCATCTTCGGAAACTTTACTATAAATATACAAAACGGTTATCTGGAAATATTTGCTTTTAATCTCAGATTATATACACATCTTTCACACCCTAAAACATTGGTCAAAATACAATCATTAGGCCCAGTTGTGTTTTTATATTTGATTTTCTCAACACATTTCTGTATGAAATTTACAAAAACCTGACCTTTAACGCTCAAGAAAGGCACAGATCCAAATCATCCACTGATAATTTACAGAGCACCAAACCCATAAAACATGATGCAAAAACTTCACAGTGAGGGAACATCCACCTGATCCGAACCGCAGATGAGGCCATGGATGGATGAAAATAATTCTCGGATAATAACGTCACGATGAAAGCCGGCGGAGTGCGGTCGCCCTGACTTTTATACGCTTTTCTGGAGGTGATGTCCTAAAATCAAAGCAAAGTTTCTGGGTTCTCTTAACATTTTATGCAAATGCAATAAAGAAATTAAAATGCACAAAATGTAACTGATTTTTACGACACTAGAGTTTTTAAGGATAAGACTCTGCTGATGTACGGAATAAAAATAAAATAAAATAAAAACCAACAAATCTAAGTGATTTTTCCCAATTAATATGCAATTAATAGTTGATTTGGACGGAGCATAATTTTACTTCTGTTGCGATAAAGCACCTCAAATAACAATAATGGATGCCTGACGTTTCTACAGGGATGAATCTGATGGTGATGATGTCAGGCGAATCTATTTCTTGATGGCGGCGACCACTTTCATGGCGGCATCATCCAGGTTTTCCGCGGCTGTGATTGGCAGGCCGCTCTCTGTCAGAATCCTCTTGGCCTCGTGGACGTTGGTCCCTAGCAGACACAGAAAAACACCGTTACAAACGACGAAAGCCGAAGTGACAAAAAAAAGGAGGTTGAACCCGATCTGCCATCTGCGCTGATGTAAAAACCACATTGTGTGAAAGGCAAAGCGTTCCTTTGGAGGAATCAAGGCGCGGGATGACAGATGGACGGAGATGCAGGCGAGCAACGGCGAAATCTAACCACTGATCCGACCGCAGTTTTCTCTGTGAACAATGTCAAGCAGGAGGACAATTTGTGTCTGCTCCTCCTGGTTGGAAAAAGGTCATGTGGAGCAGGTGCCAAATGTTACCATGGCGTCCATGCCCCGGTAGACCCGCAACCAACCAGAGACACGGCCCCCGGGGCTCTGCACACGGAACTGGCTGCCTCCCAGCATCACACATGGTGCAACCGAACCCCAGCCTGAAACGCCTGTCACAACACAGAGCAGGGGACGCCGCGGTGGACGGAAGGACATGGAGAGGGGGGGGGGAAAGACAAAGGTGGAGAGAGTGTGAGAAAGGGCAATGAAGTAAAAGGGTCAGACAAAGCAGAATCGCCCACGCTGCTGAAACAAAAGCCAGCTGTCCATGCGGCATTTACCGATTTCACACATGAAGACATGATGGCGACAAAATGAGTCTTCCGTGTTCAATATCTGTAATCATATATATATATTTTTGTCTTTTCTTGGTCTATTTATTTACTTTGCTGTTTTGCTAAATTGTTCCCTCTGAAGACCAATAGAGGCTCAACCTATTTCAGTCAGCGAGGTCATCACACACCACTGAAGAAGTGAGACAGTAAAATGGAATGCATTGATTGGTGGCCTAATGACCTTAGATCGTCCTATTATAATTTGATGTATGTCTGTAATTAAAAATGTTTGATGTGACAATAATTGTGTCTGTGCTCGCTCAAATCTGTGGTGTTAAATGGGTGAAGCTCTCTCTCTCTCTCTCTCTCTGTGTGTGTGTGTTCTGACACTTGCAGGTTGACCTTAGCGCTCCTAGCCGGTTTGTAATTAAGACTGCATGATATGTGAATTCACTGGAGACCTTGCAGACCAGATCAATAGACCTTTCATGAGGAATTCTATTACCAGCTCCACTTAACGCCTAATATTTCATCTCTTTTGTCCAGCCAGATAATAAGTTATTCCAAACACTTTTCCGCAGGCTGACACTCCAAACAATCAATTCCATGATGTAATTAATTAGAATAAGAGCAGGAAGAGACCTTCCGCCGGCACATAAGCAGGGGATTGGGTATCCCGAGTCATCTTGTGATCAAATAACATTCTCTCGCCGCGTCCACGGGCAACCGATAAGTACTACAGCTCATAGCGAGGAAAAGGATGTACTGGTACTGTATGACCTCTGAACCCCACCGGGATTCACAGTCCGTGTCGTCATAAGGAAAACGTTTCCCTGACAAATGATTGAAACAAACTTAAAACACTCGGAGATTAAACTGTGGGGGAAGCAGACATATGTGCCCACGGCAAATACATAATGCAAGAGGTCAACTGGAACGGTATGTACGCCTATAGACGCTGAAATAAAGTCAACAACATTGTGTGCATTTAGACAATGGCTGCTTTATTCTTCATGTAATGACAGGGGGGGGGTGGCTACACGTTTACGTGGGTGTGCGTCTGCATGTGTGAGCGTGAGCTGCCTGCAGTTCTACCGTGAGCAGTAGGGAGCACTGATAGCTCACAGCAGCTGAAGCAAGGACAGAACCCGGCTGGATACAGCGCCACCAGGTCCGTGTGTGTGTGTGTGTGTGTGTGTGCGCGCACAGTATGCCACGTCCTTGAATGTTTGTGCTCACCTGCAGCCACTAGGTGCCGCCAGAGACCTACTCACAGCCTGAACCCAGAGACGTACTGTATTGACGAGGATGCACAAACTCCTGGATGGACTGGAAAATGAAATAAAGGTCATTGGCTTTCAAACGAACTATACTAGACTAAAAGAGTATGTCAGGCATTGATGATTTTTTAGGTTTCCAACCATTTGACCGATTTATTGAAGTGTTAATTTGATTAAACAGGATTAGGCCTGAGTGTCTAAACCTGCTGCAACCAGTGATTATTCCAGTTTGTTGGGTTTTTATCATCTAGTTAGGGGGCGAATATAATTTCACTCTGATGATGGAGGTATCAGAGAATTTAAAAAAAAAGTGTTTGCATTTTGCATTTACTCAGGCTGCCTCGGTCTTTTGTTCAATAAGGATCGAAGACAGTCGAAATGACCACAAAAATACACAGGGAGCATTTATCTGTGTGTGTGTGTGTGCGCGCACGTCTATTAAAGCCGTAATGACACTGTCAGGAAAGGAAGGGCCATGTAATCTGTACCGTGGCATCACATCTCTTTAATTAAATGGGGAAATAATAGCCGGATCTCAACTGCCAACTGCTTTACAGACAGTTGGCGAATGGCTCTGGAAATCAATAGGCTGGCGGAGACAGTCAAACGAGTACAGTCATCTTTATCCCGGGTCTCTGCTTCCCAGCTGTGTGCCCCCCCCCCCCCCACCCCACAGTGGGAGACAGCGTCCTCATGGAGCAGCGTGTGGATGTTCTCTGACCACAGGGGTCAGGACTGGTCTTCCTATGAATACCTTAAATATTTGTGTGTACCATTGTACTCCCACAGCTCAAGTTTGGCTGAGAAAAATTAATTTGATGCAGGTGTAAATGTGATACTGCACCTCATTTGATCAAGAAGAAGTATGTGTGTTTTATTTAAATACATATACTTTATTGTTCTCCTTACGCAGCTGTGTCTCTGTGGACAGACGGGTTCTACACTCACATAACCGCTCATACACCCTCATCTGCACACACACACACACACACACACACACACACACACACACACACACACACACACACACACACACACACACACACACACACACACACACACACACACACACACACACACACACACACACACACACACACACACACACACACACACACACACGCACACACACACACACACACACTCCCTTGCTCTCTGCTCTGGACGCACCGCTCAGCAGGATCTTGACAATTAAACTAACCACCAACTGGCCCCGTGCCTCCAAGAGTCACCGCTGCTGACTCAACGCCCCCCCCCCCCCCGGCTCCCCATCCACAACTGAACAATTTTCATTAGCATATGCAGGTGAAAGGTGAGCCAATCAGTGCTGTCTCTACTGTTCTTCAGGCTGACGCTAATGACGGGTGCGGCAAAATGTGACATGTGTGAGAAATGCACCGCTGTGCATTCTGGGACATCGGGCCACAATGACGATGGATGGGCTCCAGCAGCAAAAACAAAATGGCTTGAAATGCAGGATACAGTCATGCCTGTCCAGACACAGATAGCACCGAGTTTAAAAATAAAATCTGTTTTATGAAAGCGTAAATTTATTTGTGTGAAAATAAAGTCATCCTTATATTCAAATAATTTCCAGTGAATATTTTCCATGGAGAAATATTCCGTATTTTCTGAGAGAACATTTGTACAGAGGTCTGACGGAGAGCTTCCTAACATGACCTTAAAACAATCTCCTGAAGGCAGCATCAACAAAACCAATGAGCTGTGGGGACGACTGCTGTTTGCCCATTAGTGTTGGTAAGTTCACCGACAGAAGGAAAGACTCCAAGTTTGTAAAGCAGATTCCGACCGAACATGGAGAAGCTACAAATAGTTCAATATGGACGCTTTGAATACATCATCATCCACCACGCTTTTGAGATGGGCAGGATTAATGTAATCAATTCTGAATGAGACCGAAACACATTTCCCCAACTGATCCAGAGTTATGGACAACGAAGAACGGCCAGAAGTATTTCTGCAGGACATTACGACGTCTTATCGAGTGTGGCCTTTGAACTCTTGGATGTAAAATGCCACCGCTTTATCCATCTGAATCTTTAATATATATTTGTGTGAAAGTTTGTCATGATTATTTACTGCTGCTCAGATATTGCATTCTAAAGAACAGGAAGAATGAATAACCTAAAGACTTAGGTCTATATGCCACTACCCATAAGCTTGCCTCTGGCCTGAGCTATTACCAGCACAGAGGCAAAAGAAGGTGCAATAAATCCTGCTGCCCATGGGCTATTAGCCAATTACTGTTACTGAAAGCCTATAAAGACATTTGTAACTATGAAAATTGCAAATGATTGCAATTTGATGACTATGATGAGGCTCGCAGAAAGATCACATTAATAACAACGACAGTACAGAATTTAATTTATTTTTTAAAGTGGTGCGTTCTTAACATTCTAATGGTGACGAGTTGTGCCACTCGTCCTTCACGATGCTGCAAACATCTCATCAAGATGAGCGACGAGTGCTGGAGGATTAAACTCAGTTCTACATCATAGCTTCAGATCCAGGGCCGTGTTTCTGTTAAAGCATGCGTGTTCATTCCCACCTTCCAGCCTGACCACCAGCGGCACCCTTAGCTCCAGCTCTCTGCAAGCCTTGGTGATACCGTTGGCGATGATGGCACAGTTGACGATCCCGCCGAAGATGTTCACAAGGATGGCCTCAACCTGTGAAAGAATAGAATGGATTAGTGATTGAATTCAGCGCTGGAGAGATATCCAGACCTTCAGCAGCCAATCAGCGCTGAGCGACGAGTGACTGGAGTCAGCAGAATGCTGCTGGAGTTGTGGACTTTTCTTCTCACCCACTGAATTAATTTCCGCCCCGTCACTGGAGTGTTTTTTTTTTTTTGCTGGAGTGATTTTTCACTCAATCTCCTGATTGCATTGAAATTTATATCTAAATTTATCCCTCGTAAAAAAAAAAGGAAGACACTGTCCAATCTGAACACAGCTTTAGTGGAAGAAGCTCCTTCAATCCTCCCTTACTGCTGAGCCATGAAGCACGCACAGAAGATCCAGAACGCAGCGATCATCCTCCTTGAACCCTTATAATTAAAAAATGAATTGTGCTCGCATGCAATTTAAACTCAAAAGCTATTTTGTGTTTCCCTGACAACTATAAAGAACCAGCCACAGAGTTCTGAGCGAGAAATTTTTTACCAAACACAGTATTTCTTTGCAAAAGGTATCTCCAACTTACAAAATAAGCATGAGACTGATATCACCAAGTAGTGAAGCAGGGCAGTTAGTGTGTCTTGTGTCTCTCTGTGTGTGCGATTACACTAACAATCTAGAACTTGGTAATTACCCAGGCTAGCTCAGTGGAAACGATAGAGCACACAGGATTAATCCTGCATGTTTGTTTATAATCACTGCTAATCTGTCAGTGACGATTTGGATGAGCAGCCTGCGCGTGTGTGTGTGTGTCTTTCTGTTGTGGACGTGCATGTTGTCCATGTGTGGTAATGATGTTTATGGGTAGACCAGATCAAGGACTTGGATAGCTACCAGAGCAACAGCCATACATTGTCCTCTCTGCATTATCCAAATGAGCATCTCCTTCTGACACAAGACCAGCAGACAAGCGCCAAAGCAAACACACGCATGCAGATACACAAAGACTCAGACGTCACGACAAAGACAGCGGCGCAAGCTGTTTGGGTCAGCGCGGAGCGCCGCTTCACTCCGATTGCAGGACGAGACGAGATACATACAATTTCTCACAGAGTTAAAATGACTCTTCTACACACCTGAAGTAAGAGACAATATTGCACGATGTCTGAAAGCTTTTTACAATGTTCCATCAATGATGTCACGTTCATCTCTGACTGCATCCCACAACTCCCACATCGGAATCTGCTTCCCACTTTCACCTCACACCGACGTGTATGTGAACAAGTACATGCTGAAATACAGGTACAGTGTATATATGTGGGTGTTTTAGCTTGCAGGTGTAGTCAGAGATGCATCCACTGGTGAAGATATACAGTCGCCACTTAAAGGTGTGTTCACATACTTTTTAAAGAAGCCTGCTCTATTCAATGACCGCTGCAGATGCAAATGTGCAGACGGTGAAAAGCCTGCAGCACAGGGGGGTCAGCCGGACAGAAAGAGGTGCGAAATGACACCGACTCTCCACGTCACAAACCTCAGCTGTGTATCAAACACTTGTCCTGACAGCCTGCAAAGCGTGACCTGCAGTTCACACAATGCGCGCGTGTGTGTGTGTATTTACTGTCCCATTCTCTGCTATGGCCCCTGGCAAGGCCATGAGGTCAACATTGAGCTCACCTTTTATTGTACACAGCCAATAAAAAAAAGAAAACAGCAGCAGTAATTCAGTCTAAAGCTTTAATCGAGTCTGTGAATGTAAAATACACGGAGGACTAAAGAGATCCACGTTAGCTTTATCAGCTCGATGCATTCAGAAATAAAAGCATGAAGCAAACGTAAGATGAAATGGCCGGAGGAGTGTGTTCGACATGGCAGGCGATGGGTGGCACACGCTGAGCCAAAGCAGCATAGTCCACCACTTTATGACATCAATGTCTTTACATTTCACCGGGTTAAAGGCAGGCTCTGACGCACACACACACACACAGAGAATGTTATCTGGCCCCACCGGGGGGCAGCAGAGACTAAGTGCCTTTTCCCTACCTATCCGCAGCCCATTTTTCAACTCTGTCTCTTTTGGGAAGAAGCATATTTCTTCCCATTCATCCATCCACGATTGACACGTATATTAATGATACATAAAAGATGATGTATTTAGCTCGACACAAAGGTAAATGCAGTTCTGTCGAAAAATGGACATGGTGAGTATCGAGTCGCACTTTGCTTGGGGGTTTTGCTTTTCCCTGTTTTTGTTTAACAGCAGCTGTGAAGTGAATGAATGCTATTTTAGCGATACAAGCAAAGTCAAGCAGAAATTTAACAATAGAATTAGATACACGAGTTCTTAAATTGAAAAAGCACAGAAACTGGAAGGAGCAAAAAAGAACATCTGTCATGAAACTATATCATATATCCTTTACCTGGTTTAGGTGTCGGCTTTGCTGTGCGTATTGGGCTAGGCAACACTTGTGTGCATTGGACACAAAAGTGATGAACTGATGAAAAAGAATGGGAGTATAAAACACAGGGTCGGCCTCTTTGGTTGGATGTCGGATGCAATCATCCAATCAAACCTCAAACACTGCTCTGCTAAGAAACTGAGCTGGGCACTCCAATCTGTCTGAATTTTCCAACATCATTGCAGTACTTTACTTCCTGCCACAGAACCAAGTACAGCCACTTTCTGCAAAGGCTTTCATTTCAGGTGAGACAACTTGGAAGAGAGCCGAAATCCTTTCATCAGAACTCAGCATAAAGCTAGCAGGTGAAATGTGCCAGGTTGCTCTTTTTAGGGAATCTCTGCGCTTCCTTTCAGGCAGTGTTCGGCACCTTCTACGGCGTTACGGTGAAACAATTCAGATTTGACAAAATAGGATCATTTCCTGCTGGAATTGCGATAGTCTGCCAAGGCCTTTGTTCCGTCAAAGTCGAAGAAGGGCCTTCACAGGAGAAACAGGCTTTTCTGCCTCCTATTATACAACCCAGAAACTGCATTTGGGGTAAGTTAGAGGAGGAAATAACAATGTGACATGCTCCAGCATCTTGCATTGTTGTTTTTCAGAAAACGTGTCTTGAAAGCTACATGGGTGCTATAATTGTCACAGTTATGTAATTATTAAATTATAGATGAACTATTTGCACAGAATAAACTTTGAAGACATCATTAGAAGACATCACATATTTAGAAAACCTTCATTTTCCTTCCACAGATTGATAAATAGCAAATAAACACGATGTACTTTCCTCCTCCGAGTTTCACACCAGGGGGGGAATTAAAGCATTGTATTCCTTCTCTTTCTGCAGGGCTACTTGTCATAAGTTTTGCATGCGTTGCTGAATTATCACTCAAATGCACATTTTCACGCCCATATCCTGTTAAGAGCCACTAATCTTTCTGCAGGAAAGAAAAGAAATGGAAAGCATCTTGTTTCTTTTGTTAGCAGCAAGCAGATTGCAGTAGAAACAGGCACGCTTGGAGATGGGTGTGTGTCTCTCTGTGGCCTATTAAGGGCCATTGTTCTGTCTTATCTGCTGCAGACAGCCTGTACTGTTGCTGCCTTCTCTGGCGTGCTACTTGCATTTGTTTTTGAGCTGCTTGGGTCAATGCTCGGCCCTGGGGCCACAGGTTAACATGCATGGCTTCTGCATCAAAACATGCTGGGTAGTGCTCATCACATCTTGGAAAGATGAAGCCACGGTTGGTGAGGAGCAATTACTCAATTTCTGCCCATAAATGTCTTAAAAGGTAATTTTGCTCTTCAGAATTAATTCATGTGAGCTTTATTTTGGTATCATGTCACAACTTCTACCTGTCATGTCCCATTTAAAGCACCCATCCGTAATAGAGCATATTACACCACCATACAGAATTAGGCTTTTATACTCGGCTTCTTAAAACTGTTTCCCAGAATCTTTTCATTCCTTTAAATTGCCCAAAAAGTGTAATCTTGCTTCAAGACCCAACAAAAGATAAGACTGTAAGGATGAATGGAACAACGTGCTTTCATGTGTTCATGTGTGCCGAGAGCATCGAATAAATGTTTTATTCTATGTTTACTACTCTGAGCATAAATTCAGTTGCAGCAAGGAGCTGTCGTGTGTGCAAATCTATTCAGAGAGGGGATAGAGAATGAGAAAGAGAGAATGACACAAAAGCAGAATAAGGGAAAAGAGGGTCTGGAAGTCAGAGAGTGAGGTGAAGTGAAACAGATGGAGGAAGAGAGATGGAGAAGAAAAGAGACAGCGAGGTGATGGGAAGCGGTAAGGCCCCTGGCTTCTATTGAAGGCTAGGATTGGCTCTGGCAATGAAGGATAAGAAGGAAATAATTATCCGATCTGCTGGAGCATGACAGCCCCTTCTTGGGACCGTGGAGAGACAGTATGAGCGTTGTGCCAAAGATTAGCCATGTCACCAGCGAGACACTCCTTGACAGACCACGGCATCTGAGGTTTCACTAGACGGTAAGTAATCCAGAGGAATCTCGAGATATCCGGCGAATCAATACCTGGTGGAGACACGGTACGGTCGAGGAGATGTACAAAAAAGTGCTGGAAACACGTGAATGTTGGGAAACTGTTTAAGTGGTGACTGGGTTGGATTGTTTCTTTTTTCTTTTTTTTTAGGGGGGGGAATGCTTGGGGTCAAAGATTTATTCACTTTCAAATAGATTTTTTTATTGTAATGTAAAAAGTCATTATGATTTTTGGGTCACTAGCAGTAATGCTTTGATTGTAATGACTGAGTTGACCAAATGGGGTCATATCTGTTTGAGTCAGGGCCAGCTGGTGTACAGTTATGAGACTAAATTGTAAGGCATCTGGCGTTTAACAATTACAATCATCCCCCCCTGATCAGTCACATGACATCTGAGGAGTTCACACTAATCAATGAAAAATGTCTGGAAAAATAGTGTCATGTAATGCCTCTAATTTTATCCAATTCCTGGTCCATCATTTTAAATGTTTTACCCATTATACTAATTATTCCAGCACAAAAATGATGGGGGCAATAACTGCTGCAGTCCTATCTGCATATCAGGAGGCCAAAAGCCAATTAATTTTTCATAAATCCAGAGTTGCATTTTTAAGCAACACCATATTTGTCAAGTCAAATTGTGACAGTCCTCCCCGTCACTTGGAATAAATTGCTTTGAGTGAATTTCAGTTGAGATTAAGCACCATCGCTATACTATATTTAGAACTGCAGAACTTCAGTGGCTCCTACATAACCAACAATCTCTGAAGCTTGGAGCTCGTTCAACTTTATTTTCATTTAACTGATGACACTCTCACTGTTGGGCAGCAGAACCACAGGGAAGTTGATGTTATGATGCAGTTACATTAAATTCAATTAAATTCATCAGCAAAAAGAACAAGCAATAGTGAACAAATTAGATGAGTGCACAAGAGCCGCAGGTGACGGGAGACATGCAGTTCTGTGAGCAGCAAACGTGCAGTGCATCAAAAATATACATCACCACTTGATACCATTACATCCCATTTTACAGAACTATTAGGACACCACAATATTGCAAACAACATACAGAAAAGATGCTGTAAACTCTTTTGGAAAATGACTGACAGTTCAGCAACTGATCGGAATCGACGTGACAAGGAGTTCAAAAACAAGAGCAATTTTCAGAAAAAAAAATGCCCAAAACATTGCGACAGTGAAATCAATAGGATTTACATTTTAAAATAAGCTTTCATTTTGACCAAGTTGAAATTTAAGACCAACTGTTTGTTGCCTCAGGCCAACCTGAATATATTTATGAAGTGTTTAGTCATGCAGTTCATCTTGCCTCTACTGCTGCCTTTAATTTTAACGGTCTGCTGAAAGTTATAGGCAATCCTGATGGTAACTACTTTTACTTTAATCTTTGCCTTGGACTAATAATGTGCACATTTAACCAACATAAAAATCTTAAACTCGTTATAATGTCACTGATGGCGAACATTCATATTATGAATGCATGTATGGTGCATGCAATTCTGAAAGGTACATTTGAAGGCCAGCTCTAAAAAACAAAAACCATAATAAATGCATGATAAAAGCTGAAAACATCTATTATTAAAACAATTATTAAAGTTGGAGCACTAGACAGAGTAGGTAATTACAGTATAGACCAATTTCTATTTTGCTTGTTTTGTCAAAGGTTCTGGAAAAAGTAATTGCGGAACAGCCTACAGGAACCAACAACTAGGTCTTGAAAGCAACAAACATTTCCCGAACAATTCGGGTTTAGGTCAAGTTCTTCAATTGACATTGACAAAGGCGATCTCACTGAAGGCATTGGATCTCTTTAGGCAACAGTAATGTGGTGGGTGTGGTGTCTTTAGAACTTAAAAAGGCTAATATTGTGAACCAACATGACATAATGATGTATTTATCTTTGTGCAGCAGCAGATACTTTAATAAATAAAATGGGGGTGTATCCAAATGGCTCAAAACCAATCATCTAACTGTGAATCTCAAAAAGAACAGCTGTATCAATGTATTTTTCCATGAGAAGAAAAGCAAATGATATTACAATTAAACAGATCAAGAGGAAATAAAGGAAAGTCATTTTGGACTTCCAACTTCAATTTGACAGATAAAATAACTTAATTACTGCATACATCAGGTTGTTATTCTATCATGTCGAGTGGGAAGGACAACCAATGTAGAAAGAACTAGATAGGGGGAATTGTATTAATCCCTTGAGAAGACTTCCTCGGGGAAATTAAATTAAAATATAAGAACTAGACAGACACTTTGGCTGAGAAAGATTCAGAAGGAGACACCAACCTCTGTGGTGAGTGGGAAGCTTGTCAGATGTCAGTGAGGAGTGTAAAACCCAGATTCTGTGGCTCACCTCAGGGTATCAGAATGCCCCTGAACTGCACACACGGCATACACACACTTAACAGCTATCATAAGACACGCACACACACACACCAACTTCCACACAGAAATCACATTGCTGTGAATTGGACGAAACAATTTGAGCCAGTGTAGGACAGGCATATTATTCATGCCCAGAGGATGTCATTTCACTGCTGACAGGAAGACATAAATATTCCACAACCTCTTCACCAAGGGTTAATGGCTGTCGATCACGCAGCAGTGAGACGTGCAGCGCAGCATAGGCTTGGCAACAAACATATGGCTGAAACATATTTCATTTATATGGGACAGTTTATTGCTGCTCCATCTAAAGGTTGACAAGAAATACTTCCATTAAACATGAATAAAGATGAGAAGACAAAGAATGAACATAAATAAACATGAGTAAATATATATAAAAACAAACACTAGCATGGACATGGGTAGAACCATAGGTCACAAAGAATAGGTGAGCTCAGAATTTGTTTTAATTTAGATTCAGTTCAGATTGATGACATCTACCTAATGATGCTCATGTCGGCCATGTACTTGTAGAACTTACTTCCATTCTGACTTACTGTATGACAAGGTGGTCGGAACCGATCTCGGTCGTAACCCGGATAGCACAATGTAAAGAATGCCGCAGGTTGATTTGGTTCTCATTGTAATTGACAGGCCTCTTTCGCAGGAAGAGCAGACTCATTTAGAAGCATGGATAAAACATGTTTTTACATAGGTACAGATAAAGAGATTATAAACAAAATTCTACCCACACACCTGAAATCCCCACAGCAGTTTTGATTAAAATACACCCACGCAGTATTTATGAAGACCGAAGCTATACCTAAAAAGTTCAGCTGTAGTGCTCTACGCTGGCAAAGCAAGGATTATTTTACTAAACTGAGGAAATGATGATACTCGAGGAACGGAATACATAATCACCTCAGAGACTGGGTACAACAACCCAGTAACTGAATATAAAAGAGGCAACATTTCCCACTTTGTTCCTAATGCTCCATGGCCAATCAAAATTAATTTATTCTAATGTATGCACACAGAAGGTTAATTATCCAAATGATTCCAGTTGAGATTGCACCTGGTCTTGGGAGCCAATGAGCCATCGAAAGGGCAGATGGGTGTGCTTTGCAAGGCAAATCACTGCCCTATCCCTGTTTTTTGGTTACCTCCCAACCATTTATATGTCCAAGCGTGGAGACCATCCACTCATCTTTACAGAAATGCAACCAACAATATATATATATATATATCAGAATCAGAATCAGAATCAGAAGTGGTTTATTGCCATTGTCAGTGAGGGTTCACAGACTAGGAACGTTGCTCGGTGAAGTCGTGCTACATCTAACATTAAGGACAAAATACAAAGACCATACAGGTCTTTGTATATATATATATATATAATTTATTATGCTTTATTAATTCGTTAGTGGCGAAATCCTTTCTTCACTAGTATATTTCATGCACGCATACAAGCACACACACACACCCACACAAAGGGCCTATAGAAATTCGGCAAATGTGAATAAAGATGGTGGCAGTCAACTGGTGCCTTGCTCAAGGGCACCTCGGCAGTGGTCTTTTTAAAGGAAATAATAATACATTTTATTTATATAGCGCTTTTCTAGAAACTCAAAGTCGCTTTACATGTGTACATAAGATAAAAACAGCAAATCAATACAGAAATACAGCTGAATCAATATCTGTATAAAGACGATCTGGAAAAGGGACAGAACTTTTGTAGTGTGAAGCGACAAATCTGAAAAGGGATGAAAAAAGTCCATGTCCATGTAATCTTTTTGCAATCTCCTGCAACCGTAGCCATATTTATGGTTGAACATTTTGAAACTTCCCTGCCCCACTGCAGTTATATCGATGTCAATGCAAAGAACGCATTGAAGCTTGTAGGCGCTGACATACACTGTTTATGGGAGTATAAATGGGCTGGTTAATCAATGAGTGCCGTCCTCGTTGTTAATTGCTTAATGTCACACCAGAGACCAATGCTTGCTACTATTACAAATCCTGCCCATTCTGTTTAGTGGTGGAAAGCCAGTATCCTGTCTAAAATTACACAATGGGGGCCAGCATGTTCCACCATCTTCTTTGTGGTATCTCTACAGTACATGCTATCTGTGTAAACGGGTCTGAACCCTCTGCCTGCAGGCAGCCCTTTGTGCCATTAGTTCCTACAGCTTCCCTTCAGTTTTTAAATTACATTTTTTACATTTACAATCCATACTTGTCATGCATACCCTACACTACCGACAAAACTGACTAACATCCCAATTTCATTCTGCTCATCTAATATAAAAGTAAAGGTTTTAAGAGCCAATGCAAAGAAAAGCAGCGTTCTCAACAGGTGGTGTGTTTGAATATAAAAATGAGCCTTCTCTGAGCAGTGAGAGAACGCAGTGAATAAGAAAAAAAAAAACAAGAACAAGAGTATAATTATAACCCCAAGTGTGAGATATAATTGGAATCGGCTACATTTATTCCTCTTCTCACAAAGCCATCCAATAGTTTCCCATCCTTGTCCATGATTAAATAATGGCGGTATCTGAAGGACAATAAAACATTTTTTTTTATGCTACTCTGCTAAACGAGTAAGCTAAAAAGTGACAGAACAGACATATTTCACTCTGCACTCTAACCTTCTTTCCCTGCGGTTCCTGTGAGGTCTTGCTAAACTGCCAGAAACAACCAAACCTGGTTGAAACAGTTCATGAATTCATTTCCCCAAACCTAGAGTTGGACTCAAACACTGATTGAGCATGCTTTCATGCTAACCCCGTACGTACTTGCTATAACAGAAGCTGCGACATGGAATTTTCTCATGTCCTCAAGTCTCATCTAATGGAGACATCGGCCACCTTTATATGCAAATGAGAAGGATTTTTGTAGTTTTTATGGGGAGAGAGGTGAAGACTGGCTCCAAGGCTGACATTTTGGCCTGTAGACTTTTGATGGAGCTCTGAGGAACAGAGCAGCATATCAATTAGTCATTAAGGGTTTACTCAGGTATTAGAGGGATCAGAGGAACCAATAAAAGGAGAAAAAGGACGAGACAGTGTAGACGATCGATGAAGGTCTCATCCAAGGGTTTGCACCTTGTCAAGAAGGGCATATTAAGTGGACAGATAAAGAGACCCATGAACTACAGGCACAGACTATTATCATACCAGTAAAACCATAGGCATTTAGTTAATGCTTCCTTCTCACTAGTAGACATCTGACATATATGTTCATCTGAGCTGCAAGAATGAAGAATGGACTTGGTCTAGGTTCGTCCCAGTCAGAGAGACTCACTTTTAAATCATGATTACATACTGAAACAGGACAGCAAACAATATGTGTAAATAGTTCAAATGACTAAAAAACAATACACAAACAACTTAATTTAGTCTATATAAAAAAAGAAAAATCTGGTAAAAGGTGGCATTTGATTAGTGATGGGAATATTTCCCTATCATCATGTTATTAATTAGCAAACGCACCGGTAATGAAATCACGCAGAGACCTATTGCTTTTCTCTAGGGACGACAGGGACCTCTCGGCCCTGTCGCCATCCCCGTTTCTCTTTTTTCCTCTCTCCCTCCCGACCTCCTGAGTCAGGAACTTTATTCAAACTTCAAGCACCTCCCCTTGACTAGTGACATCATAATAACATCGTTGTCCACCAAATGGGGCTGTTCCTTACAATAGCAATTATGAGAGCCAATAACAATTTGGAGCATATGGAAATCAACAATCTGGAGCATATGGAAATCTTGAATCAACTCTATCAATTAGAAACAAACCTGTAAACAAAACAATGAAAAAAAACCATGAACATAATAACTATATATTTATATAAGTACAAACAGAACATACTGTGAGTAAAAAAAAAAGCAGCAATGTCGATACAATGTCCCATTCCTCTAACACACTCCATAATAGTGGAAGAGTCAAAGCAGGGCTAACAGAGTTTTCAGTCGTATATCGTGTCCGTTCTGCTGCAGTAAAACTCCACTCAATTCATTTTTTCCAGTCCATAAACCACAGCTCCAGCTGAATTCACCGGCATGTTCTCCACTCCAGCCGTCAGTGACCCGGGGAGGAAGGTGCCACGACCACCTCCAGTCCCTACCTTTGCAGATAAGGTCCTTCAGTTCCATGAGAATAAACAGGAACACCCACCATTTCACCACTCCATCAACTCACTGTCCCAGATACCACTCAGCTTCGACAAGCCTGTTTTTTTTTTTGTGTGTGTGTGTGTGTGTACACGGATGCACGTGTGGCAGAGAGGGAGTCTTCCTTGGCGAGATGAGCTCGAGTGATTACAGCCCGAGACAGTTTTCTAATTATTCTGTCAAGCATCAATCCTGTGGACTGACGGACAATGTAATCACTGCTAGAACCCCCCCCCTCCTCCTCCCATTTGACCACTCTCTACACCTGTTCCCTCCTTCTCTTCCTGCCTCTTCTCTAAGGATCCACTAAGAGTTTGTCAAGATGAACTGGAAAAATTAGGATTTGTAAATATGCAAAAAGTGTTATTATGAAATCTCCTTCTGCTACGGTCTTCTCCCTTCCTTAAACAGCACTTCTCAGTTTTGCCACAGCAAATCTCTTGCCCATCTGTGTCCTCTGGCAGCAGCTGATATTGACTGAGATAATAGTGTAGGAGAGCCGTGTACTACATCGCCTCTGCTGCTCGGAGAACAAGGCCGACTTCGACAGCAACAGACAGTCTTGTCAAACTGAACGGGATCACGCAATCTGATAACCAAAGATCAAGAATGCAGGGACAGTGAGATACGAATAAGGGAAATGTGAGCTGGTACATAATTCAGAAGGATTCATTCATTCATTCATCATCTTTTGATTCTAAACCGCATTGTCCATTACCGGGTCACGGGTCATGCTGGAGCCTATCCCAGCAGTCAATGTGCGAGAGGTACACCCTCGACAAGCCGCCAGTTTATCGCAGGGACACACATAGACAGATAATCATTCACACACACTCACACCTAATATTCTCAGAGAACCCGGAGAGAACCCACGCAGACACGGGGAGAACTTGCAAACTCCTCACAGAAAGGCCGCAAGTCGGATTCGAACCTGCGACCTTCTTGCTGTGAGGCAACAGCTCTTCCTGAAAAAAATCTCTGCATGCTCATGAATGTTTAAAGCACAGACTCTTGCATGCAGACTGGAAATATAAGGTACAATTCCAGAATTAAAGACAAATACTCAAATATGTCAAGCAGCGTATCTGTTCATGTGTATATGGGC
The DNA here is from genome assembly GCF_040956055.1 of Brachionichthys hirsutus. Taxonomy (NCBI): domain Eukaryota; kingdom Metazoa; phylum Chordata; class Actinopteri; order Lophiiformes; family Brachionichthyidae; genus Brachionichthys; species Brachionichthys hirsutus. The sequence continues at coordinate 13,194,203 of NC_090904.1, forward strand.
ATGGTGGGAAGGCCTTATGTTGACACAGAGGGACTGGTTGTTATCATGAGCAGAGAAACAAAAAAAAAGGAGATTATTCAGGAGACACAATGAGTCGAACGTTTCATGTGACTCTCAACCTCTTCTCATTAGAGCCGATAATAAAGAACCGCATGGATCAGAGAAGAAGCTCACATCGAATCAGCGCAAGAAAAGCCAATTACGCTGACAATAATCTCTCACCCTGCAGCTGCAGGCATGTCTCGCCATATGAAGTAACACATACCTGAATACCAGAAGCTGCTGCCTGGGATTTTCAAATAGGGGCATTTGGCAACTGACAGCTGAAGATACAGAACTTTCTACTATGATGTTAATTTGAATGTTCCTCGTCAAAGAAGTTATAGTATTGGATAAAGCCACTACTGCTGCCCTTGCAAGTGCCATTTTGACTATGTTTTAGCAAAGAGGGGATGGAAGAGAGATGCTGGCATTGCAGCCTATGACCCTGCTAAACACCAAGGGGGCAGATACAAAACAGAGGTCAGAAGTTCTGCTGGAGCAATGCTCAAGCTCTAAGACACCCTGTTCTTGACTTATTTTCATGTACAAAATCAAATCAATAATACAAATCAATTTCAGGCTTTCATAACATTTTAGAAGTTATAGCATAATAAGGAGGATATAACACACAGAACTGTCTGTTAAAAGCATTTATATTATTGCTCTGGATATCATGATTATAAAGTCATATCTGCAATAAGGAAGATTTTATTATACCCACAAAGGACATGGTGCAGATTTATCCTGGATTCACCTGGATATTTCCACTTTGCTGCAAATTTAAATCTATTTTTTGAGTGTCAACTGCCACTAAGGTTGGCCGATAGTTAAACGGCCATTCAAACTACTGTACTTTCAGCTTGCATTAGTGGCAATTTTGTTTTATAACTTTTGCTTAATCCTGCCCCACATGCAAAGTTATATTTCTCCTAGTTTAATATCCCACGGTATAACAGTCCTGTTGTATAATACTTACTATATTACTATAGCCTTTACAGAATCTAATTACATGTGAAACAGGGGAAGCAAAGACTTCCAGACTTGTGAATGTCAGTTTATTTACAGTACAAGTATCCAGTAATATATGTGGTTATTACAGCCTGGTTCTTCTCCTGCAACTCATGCGTTTTACCGCAGGTTTTAACCATGTAATACTAAGTGTATCATATTTGATAGGTGAGATTCTGATAACTCTACATCATAGCTGTCATTTATTTCCTGAAAAACCTGGCGCACACAATCAGACATGTATTTTCCTTTTTCATGCACAAAACTGTTGGAGGTGGCAAAAATTCTACAAATTAAAACGCATATACAAACAAATTAATATTTCATTGCTTTATTTTTGTATTTGTCAGATCAGTCTTTTTTTCATACAGATGCTTATTTCATGGTTCAGGCTTTGGGACAGTGTAAGGTGCATGTTTTCTTCCTCCAATTAAGCAGAGAATAATAAAAAACCAACAAAAACAATAACACAATCTGGGCATGTAGTTAAGGAGGTCGGCTATTGTCTTTTACTCTGCTGATTAATTTACAGCGGCATTCAGCAGCAGCAGCTTTCGCTGTAATTAATCTGTTCCAATGATGCAGGCCAAACCCTGACAAACAAATTCAAAAATATTACCCCTATTATTAGTCCTAGAGGAGAGGAAAGGGCACTGTTTGTGGTGTCAGTACATGGCTCAGAGAGCACGAATTAGCTCATCAACTGGGTGTTTAAATGGCCTCCCATAATCCCCCAGCATGTGTGCGCGTAAGAGCCAGGCGAGCATGAAATGAGGACGGTCTAACAATCCCGTTTCTGCCGCAATGTCTCCCAGCACTGGACATGACAGCCTGTGATGGTGATACTCCCTAAAGTCCTGAAACACTGGCAGACGGAGAGATGGAGAACCGGAAGGGTGGCAAAGGGTGCTGCAGTGATAGCAGATGGTTTGGATGGATGGAATCTTCATTTTTAATATTTCGAAGTTCACAAAGCACTTTGCAAGGATAACATTGGCGAGCAAGTGCAGGTCCGTGTTTAATGTGAGGTATAAACATGGGTTATGGCGCCGTGACTGTGTTCAAATGTTGGGTGAAGTGTAAATGCAGCAGAACAGTCACGCTTAAAGCTCTCTATATTTACAGCACAGCTGAAGAGACATGTGAGATAATTACACTACCATGGTTTAATTTGATTTAAATACATTCCTTGGACATCTCCTAGTTAGCACAGATGCGAAATGGACGTTATGGCCATTGTACAGTGTTCAACCAAGATCCTACCTCAAGTAAAACAGTTGGAATTAAAGTTATAGGAAAACCCAGAGAGGCAATCGCGACCTAAGCAATTCTGACTTCCTAAAATAAGAAAGAGATACATTTCTATTTCTTTTATCATTGCCGGTACATGAAGAGCTCCTGTCGAGGCGTATCAGAATGAATGAAGCTCTTCCTTGGTATGCCCTTGCACCGAGTGTTCGACTTCACAAGGTCGCTCAATCACACGCAGCCATTCTCCCTATGGCATCCGAAGGCCCTATCTGATCACAGGCTGGCTCCCCCTAGCCCCATGGTGTGAACCAGGTGCTGCAATGACAAAACACTCCTGGCAGCAATAAGAGAACAGAGAGAGCAGAGCTCAATTAGCCCAAGCTCCAATCCCAGATCCTCTATTGATTTCCCACGGATGAGGAATGGCAGACAGGAGAAAGCTCAATCAGACATACCCATGGGACCTGTCGTGTGTGTGTGTGTGTGTGTGTGTGTGTGAAAGAGAGACTCAACAGGGGGTGAAATTGTGCCCAGTCAAGGTGTTCGGCTGAGGTGAATACATTAACAATGCATAGTCTTTATGCATACATGATGGTTAAGTAATAGTGTTGTCTTCTGATGGTGTGCTGGAAAATGACATGCCTTAAACGCATGCTGTGCTCTCTTACCCCAGATTAAATGGAAAAAAGGAGACAGATGAGGCTTTAGATCCCTGAAGGGCAAATCAGTCTGACAGGTCATGAGCTCCATGGTGCATCACGGGACACTTCCTCAAACTAATCATCAAGAGGAAGAAGAGACAAAATATATGGAGGCTGATAAGCTCATTTGTCCTTCACTTCAGCCTTGCGTGCAAGGTACATTTTGACTAGTCATAATCTATGTGGACACTTGTTATTTGGTCCAGGCCAATGTAGTTATAAGATGATGATGAAACGATGTGCGTTGTCCCATCACACCCCCCCAACTAAATATAAAACAAACTCAAGTCAGGGATCTGTGGGCAGAAGTGAAAGAGAAAATATCTATTATTCATTCTTTTAATTTAATCACAAATTTATTCAGTTCATATTTTTAGAGAGGTCAGGCATTTCTTGGCAAAATCATTTGTTGATGTTCACATCTCTATTAGTAAATAATCATATATATATGTAAATATAGTGAAGTGTGTTTTTCCCTGTGTTCCAGTAGCATCTCCTAAATCACCTTGATTTCTGAGGAGGCCAAACTAAGACTAAGTGGCCAAAAACAATTGAACTACCTTAGCCAGATCGGAGAAACTGTAAATCCTCTAAAGCTCAACCTGGTACGGGAGCTCAGCAGTGGCCATCCTGTGGTCTGGTTTCTAACCACGTCTGAGAGGATTGTGGTGCTACTAAAGTAACAGTACCAGGTACTTTATACATAATGGAAAAGATAAAAAAAGTTGAGTAGTCAAATTCATTTTCAGTACTATGGATGGAATGGAATGGAATGCTTTTATTGTCATTGTCATCACAGTACAAGTACATTATAAAAACAATATGCTTAAATATTAAATAAACACAAATTGTTAAACTGGGAAAATTTGATTAAATATATAAATTCATGTCTGATGTACAAAATTATTAATGGTTTAACATCTCCTCCGCTCGGACAGTTTGTGGATGTAAGAACTGCCACACATCGAGTTTCTAGAGGTGCTGCAAGAGGGGACTGCGTTATCCCACTCAGGAAAAGCAAATTTGGTCAATCTGCCTTTTCCTTTAAAGCTGCACATGAGTGGAATTCTATCCCAGTTATCGTCAGAAATCTTGAGAGCTGTAATGCATTTAAATTTCACCTTAAGGAATGGCTCATTAGCACACAGTTGTGTCGTCACTGAGAGAAACTGCTGTTTAATTTGTTGTTTTTTAGTGTCACCTGTTTTTATGATTTTAGTTGCTTTATAAAATTTTAGTTAATAGACATTAAGTTTTACTGTTACTTGAAATTGTTTTAGTTGATATAGTTTTTATTTATGTGGTTATTTTATATCTGTATTTTTATTAATTTTATTTCATATGTATATATATTTTGGGGCCATGGAATTTCTGTCCAGGGACAACAGATGAAAAATAGCCTTTTGGCTAATTCTGGCACATTGACAGAAATGTTTATTAATGTGCGCTGTCCCTGTTAAATAAACGAATCATTCATTCATTCATTCAAATGGCAAAGCTTTAATACGTAGAGTCGAACTATTCCCAATATGTTTGTGTACAAAGGTCAATTACATTGCATCTAGCTCACGGCGAATAGTTTTCAAGGACTAATACCAGGTCAATGCAATCCAGACATTGCTGCAGTGGTTCTAAAAAAGCTCACGCAGAAGAGGTCCCATGGTCGACAAAAACATAACATTATACCTTTCACTGGAGTAGGACTTTAATGCAGTGTAAGCAAATCTACAGAAAAACCATTATACGGAGATAGAGTCTTTTTCTTATAATGGGAAAACAATGCAACGACCTGCACAGCATATAACTGAAAAAAGAGCCACTGCTCCCTCCCCGCACTCAAACCCACGCGTTGTCTGACTGCTACAAGCAATGTTCACTCTTTCTGAGATCTGGTCTCAGTATGGAAGCCCTGGCGTGTTGGCTGGACTGCGTACTCACTCATCTACTGCAGGGCCTATGCTTAGTATTTGTGTAATATTCGGTGGACTGGGAATAAACTCCATTACAGTGGAGGCTTGGTTCCCCTCCTTTTCGCAATGGCTTTCCATTGCTTGTGTTTATAACAGAGGGAACTTGCATTTCCCTGTAGGCGTCCAGCTTCAGGCTGAAAGGTGATTTCAGTCCTTCTAATATAACACACCATAGGGTTTTTGCATTACAGGGGACTCTTGTGATTAAAAGCTGTTGGGGTCCCCAGAGGGCGACATGCATACACGTGTGTGTATTTAGAGATGTGGGGATTACTCACATCAAGTTTAACAGGATTTGGTAGATGAAAGGTTAGAGGAAGTAAAGAGTGACATAAAAGTAGGGATAAATGGATAGAAAACATCTAGAAATTGAACCACACGAATATATATATATATATATATATATATATATATATATATATATATATATATATATATATACAGGAGACATACCAATGCCTTTCCAACTATCGCCTATTTCCTGTGAAATATTCTATATTCAGCTACCGGTATATACAGCTTTACATCCATGACGATGCATACTTGGACTTTTATAGCCTTTCTCCCTCTATATATATATATATATATATATATATATATAGAGCTGAATATAGAACATTTCACAGGAAATAGGCGATAGTTGGAAAGGCATTGATATGTCTCCTGTAGAGAGGAAGGCTCGGGGGGTGTCACTGCAACAATGGGGGGTGGGTTGGGGGGTTAAAGAAGGAACACAGGTGAGTTGAAGCAGAATCACTGAGCTGGAAAGACAGAAAGTAGTATGGAGATTTGCTTGCAGGGGTTGCAGCTGAAAATGACATCACGTATATGCTCGTGTGACCTTAAATGGTCCAAGATCAAAATTGTGATTATGCAACAACATTAGCACAGATACATGAACACAACTCCAAATTTGCCCCAAAGGTCAGCCACTCAGATGAAATAACGCCTATGATTTGGTGTGTGCCTTTTTCAGCGAGGAGCAGACCCTCTTCACTTCGCACGCCTGATATTGCCTTAGAAAACGGCTACAAAAAGGATGCAAAAAACCCACAGGGAACAATTGAGAAATAAACATGCATCCTGGAAATGTAAGCTTTTATATTGATTCGAATAAGATATTGCATTTATACACCAGGGATAGCCCAGTCACAATGCCCAGTTTGTGATGCTGTAGCTCTTGTATTATCATGAAGTAATGCTGAAGGGATACACAGCCGTGGCTAGATCTTTAGAATTAGTTTGCCATTCACAACAAACAGCGCAACTTTGGCCACGTCAGTAAAACAAAATGAAACTCTGAGAAGGAAAAACTTCACAATGCAGTGGAGAGTAAATTCTTTCGATTCTGGAAAATGTACAGATATTTTGTTAACCGGAACAAGGAGAGCAAAGCTCTGTCACACAACTAACATCCTGAATGATCACCAGTGTTTACACGTATATCGTCTCCCTAGTCCAGATCTCTCACCAGCAAACTGCCATTAAAGGTTATTAACTATATATACACTGTAAAACTATGATGATGCTGCATTTTAGAAAAGCATATCAACTTTGGAAATTGGAGTTTAATGTTTAGCTATGATCATTTATAATTTAATATAGTCCACCACCCACAAAGGTTAAAAGAAATGTAATCATTTACTCCAGCAAAAGTTAGAGAGAACAGCCTCAAGCCTTGAGAACAAAATGGATGTGGATTTGGACAAAACATCCATCTGCCTCTTTCTTTAGAGCACTGGCACAAGGCAATAACAAGGTTATTTGGCTGCCTGTCTTTGCTGCCTGCTCCTGCTTTGTGCCTACAGGTGACGGGAGGGAAACCTCAATAAGTTCAGCCATTCTGTCAACAAACTGTTCTATACATGGATATGAAAAAAGTGGAGCGATTTATTTCAGCATGAAAAATAAATATGTTCCCGCTTAAAAAGCCAGAGGCAAAAATTCAGACAAAGCTGAATGGTCTAGTACGCCCAGCTGAGCTGCATCTGACTTATTTAACACACACACACACACACTGGGGAACAATGTGCTTTATGATTCCTGTTTTGTCCCAACTCCCAATCATTCCAACTCTCTTTTCTAAAGTAGTTCCAAACTCACATACATAGTATTCCCGTTTGATCTGTTCCTCTTCTCTGGTCTTTTAGATAATAATCATGCGTAAAGTAATGAATGCTGTAACAAAAAAAAGGAGGCTTCATCATTTCAGACTCGTCTCAGCTATTCAGTGCCGGCAGTACACTCACATCACTTCCACTCCTTCTTTGCTCAAAGTGGAGTCTGAGAGTGAGGGAGAGGGAGGGAGGGGGACTGAAGTGTTAAAAAAAAAAAAACTGAGGAAGAAAGGCTAAAATAAGACAGACACCGAAATACCTGTTTTTGTGGAAATGTATTCTGTCATTACAGTGGGATATTTATATCTATACGGCCTGCTTGGCGGCTAAATGAATGTGTCTTTTTCACAGCACATAAACGAAACTGATCTTCCTCGTCAAAAGTCACAGCGGCCTCTCATAAACATGCATTCACATATTTGTAGTGGCACTGCAGTACTCATCCTATGACTCCAATGGCAATACGAAATTATAGGTTTAAAACGCCACATCTATATACAGTATTTAAATCTGAAATTTTATTTTTCTAATGTTTCTTATACATTTTTTAAATGAAGCACTTGGCAAATGTAATTATTAACTGATAAATTATAACTAACAGTCAAATCAATATTTTATAGCTGTTTATTATGACAAACTGGAGGCCGATTTTATGGAAAAGGAATATTGAAATATTATTTTACATTACATTATAATTTATTTTATTTTCATAACTTTATTATTTTATTTATATTCACAGCTTTTCCTTTTAGTCTATATGTTTAAATTAAGAAGAAAAAACAAGTGAAGATGTCGCGGTTCTTTTTGTCGACACACAACCTGCACTGCCTGTTCCTTACATGGCGTTTAGGTTGGAGTTATTAGTGTTCTGAACATAGAGCTGGATCATTACCGAAGCTGCCATTTTAGTGAGCAGCAACACCACCGAGGACAAGGTTTGAGTTAAATCTGTAGTTGCACATCCTGTTACTATATGACTACTTGGGTGAATGGAGTCTTTAAAAGTCTATAATAAGAATAAGCAATTTTTCATGTAACTGCACACCCTCCCAGACTCTGTTTCCCTAAGACATAAGGAAATGTTCCACATCTAATGAGCCTCTGTCTCCATGACAAAGCAGCAACCAACTAGATGGGCATTTATGATTATGCCTGTCTGGAATAGACAGATTTCAAATAACACAATTCAGCAGATGGAGAAATTGCTATTTTATTTTGACATTTCCTTTTTGTGATATGATATCCTATAAAAGAACTGATCTGATTGAAGTATTCAAAGGTTACGATTGAGTTTAGCAGGAAAAACGGTTTCTCTCAGTCTTACCTTTGGGTCAGCAGAGAGCAGCTTAAAGGCCTCGTACACTTGTCTCTCTTTGACACCTCCGCCCAGGTCTAGAAAGTTAGCTGGTTTCCCTCCATGCAGGTCAATGATGTCACATGTGGCCATGGCCAAACCAGCTCCATTCACTGAAAGAATGAACCATCTGTTTAATTAATATGCAACATGTCCTGAAAAGTTGAGTACAAAACTGCCTTTTTTTTGTTTATGAGTGATAATTTAATAATTTTACGCTGAATGGGGCTGTAGCCTCATAAAAATAAAAGTCATTTTGCTACGTTTAGACAGCAGGCTAAAGTGACCCAAACCCAATTCGTTTAATCAGGAGCATTCAATGCTTCAAGTAGACCAGCGGTAGCTGCAGGTCTTAAAAGGTGTTGTTGCTTTAACAGAGGCTCAGAGTTGTGGATGCAGGGAGACTGTTTCAGGGTGTGCGTCGGGAGAGGAGTAGTGCTAACAGACATCTATTGTGTTTATGAGGCTACGGGGTAAGACGCGAGAGCACCTGTTAGCGCCGCTGCACACTGTAAAAGCTTTGATTTATGACAAGAGAGGGGGCCTTTAATGAGAATGCTAACAATCTGGCTCACTGGAGACTTTCCGGGTGGATTATAGCTAATTATAATGCATTGGTTACGGCAGCATTCCTTCTGGAGTCCTCAGAAGGATGCTTGTAACGTGGAGTGGAGGAGAGCCTAGGCTGCCTTCACTTTGACTAAGTTTTAACTGCGTTTGCGATTTTCACTTATGTGACTTAAGAGACACATTAAAGCCTTTTGCCAGGAGGGGGTCGCTTATGGGAGATTTCATTTAATAGCTAGTAGAATACAGACACACACACACGCACACTAAGGGGTTTTATTTCCATACCGAAGCAGGCAATGTTTCCATCCAGTCCGATATATTTGAGGTCCCACTTAGCTGCTGCCATCTCCGTGGGGTCGCTCTCACTCATGTCGTCCATGGCGAACACGGATTTCTGACGGAACTCGGCGTTGTCATCAAAGTTGATCTTGGCATCAAAGCAAACGACTGGAAAGATGGGGAGATGGAAAAGAGCTGGGATTAAAGACAAAAGCACAGAATCCATTAAAAGTAAGAAAGACGAAGATGACAGGCAAGGGAAAAGGAGAGCGTGGGAGAACTTTATATGCAAAAAGCCAACTAATTATCTCTAAAACGTGAAACTAACGACGTGAGCGGTGTCCCCTTGGCCTGCTGGCCTTAATTATTTCAGAAACTGGCGATGGGTGTTTGACACCTCCTCTAAGGAACAGACAATTACAGTGAATGGACATTTATTCTATACTTCAAACAGAGTGCTTTTCAATGAGATACTCAAGAAGCTACCTGGAAAAACAACAAGCAAGCATAATAATCAATCTGTGGAGCGCCTTTCTGTAAACACAACGATAAAAGTGACTGGCACCTGAAGGTATGTTTGGACATTTTAGGAAAGTATGTTCATGGATGAGAAGATGGGAAATACCATTAGTCAGCATACTAAATGTGTAAAGAGTACCAGCAGCCAGTTTGCTTCAATTAGTAAGACTGCAAACAAGCTGTGTTCACAAGTAACATCAGCCTGCAAGCATCTCCAAACATCCCAAATTAAAATGTCAAATTTAATTTGTTTAATCTGTGCAAAACCTTTATTGTAACACCAGAAGCATTTAGTTTCACTGGAGGATATGTGCTGGACTATTTTTTCCACTTGGTACAATGAGTTTGTTTTTTGTTGCAAGGTTGCCAAGCAACCAGCAGGGTCTCATGGAAATAACCGTTTATGAAATAGTTTGGAACAATACTGCAAATAAGATTTATTCATTCGCACTGAAAAAAGATAACTGGCTAGCTTCTGGCTGTTGCTTCATTGCAAACATAGTGAGAGTAATTACAATTTGAAAAATATTGAGCATAAGGTTATTTCCACAAATTTTGAAATCTCTATTAAAATACATTATTTTCCAAGAAGGTTTTGTAAGTTAAAATCCATTTTACCTTCCTCTTTAAGACATCAGATTTCTGTTTCGTTCAATAAGACAGACTAATCATAACTACCTCCGCCGAGGTAATTATGTAATCGCCGCCGTTTGTCTGTCTGTCCATCTACCCGTTTATAACTCAAAAGGTTCTGGACGGATCTAGATGATCAAATTTTGGTGATGATCCAGAAGAGATCCTGGATTCTGGATCACTTTGACCAATGTTTGTGGAATTTAACACAATTATGTAGGGTGGGGATCTCTATCTTACCGCCGAATTTCATCCAGATCGGATCCAGAATGACTTTAGGAAAAAATATGACAATATTAATATTATTATTTGTTGCTAATGTACGTGCTGACTTCAGTTATTACTAAACAGTAAACACAACAGAAAAAAAATTACCCTTGAGAAATCTTTTATTTATATATGTCTGTAAAATGCCTGCTGGAAAATAGTGACATAAGTGAACAAACCAAACCAGCATATAAGCTGATCTTAACGCAACGTTTGTCTACAAAGCCACCTTTGAGCACAGGCCCCGCTTATTCTTGCTCCAAGAAAAGGACGTTCATACCTCACAGTAAATATTCACAAAGTCATTTTACTCATTAATATTCATAAGACATCATGAAACAATATACTTCTCGTCAATTTTTGATAGAGCGTACTTTGAACAAGAATCTGTTTTTGAGAGGGCTAAGTAACATTAAGGAAATGATGAATCCCTCAAAGCATTAATGAGCCGAGATGGAACATGCCACACTCAATCTGCTCAACGCGGCAGCAACGCCAATACGACATTTCTATGGGTGAAAAACTACGTTTAATAGAAGTTCAACAAGATCAACATTCTCAACATTATGTTTTGCGTCATTTGAATGTTGAACACTTTCAAAGTTAACAACCCAGTCTCCACGTGTGTCACCCTTTTTTGGTGTGAGAGTACAGGGAAGACAAATATATATATATGTGGCCTCTATTCTCTCATTCGGGATGAGTTTCTCTCAGAAAGCAAGTGATTACATGAAAATTAATCTATCATACAAAAGAAAAAAATCCCAAAAGAATGTGGTAATTATGGATTTCAGTCTTACTGTGACAATTTATATTATTTAAGGCAAATAGTTCACAACAGATGAATGGTTTAAAAAAGGGGAACTAGTTATTTGGCAAAAATTCCATGTATAAGTAACACAAAGTCGTTAATTATGACAATTTTTACCATGAGCCTAAGATTCTCTCTGTAATTAAAGTTCTAAAAGCAAAATGTATTTCTAATGGAAAGGCCATGGGATAAAGTCTCAACAAATATGAGTTTGTTGCATTATATCGATCAAGGAGAACCTGAGAGCTAGACATGAATACAACAACTACTACTACTACTACAATAGTGCACACATAAAGACGGCATATTGTATGATACACGATACCTTGTCCTTCGGGGGTCTCTCCAAGCGGATTGACTTCGACTTGAGTGGCGTCGACTTTCAGGAACAGATCATAGAGTCTCTTAATTTGGTCTGCCGCCTGCAAGGCCCACAGAGGACAGTAATTATCTGAAGATTGGGCCCAGAGCATTCGACCCCACCAAGACCACTCCCACACAGGCCACATAAAACATGGCAAATCACCTTCAGCATCGAGCTGTCTCAGCTCGTTTTGCATGAATGTGTGTGTGTGTCTGTGAGGAATAGGAAAGTGTTTTAATGGCTTTTATTGAAAAGGTCTCCGAACCAGCACATTGATTCCTACACATATTAATAATACCATAATGCAAATTACAATTGATTCTACATAGCAGTAGTACTCATTGCTCAAGCATTTGTTTCGCTATTGGTGCTGGGTTTTTTTAACTCTTGATTGATGGATACAAATAAAATATTGACAAATATAGGAGACAGCCAATGAAAACAACACTGGAAATGGCACACTTGAATCGTCACTGTCAATTTGTCAAAGCATCTATTTTTAAAACCAACTTAATTGACATCCCTGTTGTTGCAAAGACTATTGACAATGAAAAAAAAAAACGTGTGCCACATTCCAAGAAGCACAGCTCATATACCGGTAGGTGAGTGTTGTCGCCAGCAACATGACTCAATATACGGAATGTTCTATAAAATAATGGTGTCATTAGTGGCGTCGGCTTGCCTCAGCCGGCACAGAACCGCGTGTCACTGCCAGATATGACGATGGACTAAAGATGATTCACAAATATGGATAAATCCCGTGTGTGTGTGTGTGCTGTGGATCTTTCAACACACCCTTGAATCCTGACATTAAAGCCTTCAGTAAGCCCATTACCTGTCTCTGCAGAGGTCCTTTGAAACCCAAATTCGCTGCCATGCTAAGTGCCTGGTCGTCTCGCACACCTTCAAATATATCTATGACTTCCTGTAAGATGTGAAGTGAAAGCAAAGGACAGAGGAAGAGGAAGCAAAACAAATGAGAAAAGGGAGTGAGAGAAAACAACAGGCTCAAATCCCGGAGCATAATTTGGCACAAAGAAATCTGGCCGAAATAGGAATAAAAACTATGATCCGAGCACAGCCTCCATCTGTAAAACCAACTTACCAATCCATCCCTGCTCTGAAGCCAAAATCAACTGCTGTCAGTCAGACAGAATCACATTCGACCCCATCGGCATGATATTTTTTGAGAAAAATGTGCGACTAAGAAAAGCAGTTGTGGTCGTTGTTATGAAGAAAGTGATTTGAATGACCAATATGGAACACAAACTCCTCTTAGCCTGCTCGTAACAAGCGATCAACAGCTGGTTGAGTTTGTCCCTGGACACACATAGCCGAAGTGATCTGCGGATCAAGTCTGATGTCATCTGAATTCATGTGTGCTGAAGAACCCCCGACCCACCACCCACTAAAAGCAATAATTCTCTCTGACCTGCCAGTGCATGGATACCAGTCCCTGCAGGCTATGGTCCTTTTCAATTACGGTATTTCAAGAGCTTTCCACGATTTTCCTCAATTGTGTGCTGAACAGAAATGAGCAGTTCCTTCCTCGACGTAATAACTAGCGAGGCTACATCCAGTATTTGCAAACATTAATATCACTGCAGCAAATATAGTGTCCCATTTAAAAAGTAAAATCTAAAACTTGCAGCTATAAACTAGACAGGAATGAGGAACCTCTCAAGAGGAAGCTTTTCGCTTCAAATATAATATGTTCTGACGGAGTTCATGATTAATCACAAGGATGGCGGTTTACAGACAATTTTATTCTAAGAACCTGGACAAACACGTTGATGTTTCTGATGTGTAAAATTACAGTACAGTATACCATTTTAATCAATGACAAATCTCATCAATGAATTTCAGCTGCCGTTTCCCTGTTCTATATATATATCCAGAAATATCTGTAATACTGAGAGCAGTCTTCTGGATATATACTGGGGCCAAAAGTGTGAGACACAAACTGCATACCTTAAAGATGAGTTCCGGGTTATTGCTGGCTACTTCCTCAATATCCATACCTCCCTGGGGGCTTCCTACCATGACAGGGCCATTGCAGGCTCGGTCCATTAGGATGGCAAAGTAGGTTTCTCGGCTAATGTCCAGAGCCTCTGCAACCATCACCTGGATGTGGTAAGAAAAAGGAGGAGCCCCTGAGAAAACGCAGCCACAGTACACAATAAAACAATTAAACTACACATCCTGATCATTTAGAGGAAGTCCTTTCGTACCGTCATAAAAATAGGCCTAATTGTTTTTCTAGAACCCACACTATCATTTGGTGACCTTTTTCCATTGGACTATATATTTTAAAAGCAATATTAAATAGTTCATTAAACACAACCACACAGGCAAATAGACAAGAGTTTATAGACGGCAGAATTAATGAAGCTTTGCTCTGGTAAAATCACATAAGAAGTGAATGAAGGAGAGAGAGGCGGGGCCAAATGAGAAGACTACAATGTTTTGAGTCCTAGCAGATACAGAATCAAACAAGAGGCTCATTTTGGAAAAGAGGGGGGCAAATCGTCCATAAGACAATCAGTCATGTGGTGGTTAATAGGCGGCACGTTTTCTGGATGGATGGATCACAGCAGTTATGTTCCGCTTGTAGCCTTTTGCAAGCAGAATGAGAATGGATAGCTTTCTCAACTCTCCACGTGAGCAGATGGCACTCCCATCTCTTCGACGAAATATCGTCTTTTCTTGCCACTCAGCTGCTTTCTCGAATTCCCTGTTGTTTGACTTGTAGCCTAATTCAAACCAAACATTTCAAACCAAACTATTCTGTTAAAAGGCTTTCTGGAGGAGGGCGAGTTGAGCACAACCCCCCCATCCCCAAAAGAAAACGGACACACTACTACGTTATCAAAATGGAGGGCTAAAAGGCTAAAGGGGAGATCTTGACAGATAGAATTCTTGGAATTGAGTGAAGCACATGCTAAGAACAAAGCAGAACTTGTGTGTGGTGGAGTTTGGGGGGGGGGGGGGGGGGGGAGCAGATGGGAAAGGCCTAAGAACAATAGTGGGACACTCCAACATAAGCCACTAAGAAGGCTTCATTACCTGAAAAAGTCTCTTTTAAGGAGGTACTGCATGAAAGAGGCAAGTAGACAAAACGATATTCCTGCTTGTTAGTGGCGCATGGAAACAGCTGTTTACTATGCACTTTAAATTCACAGCGGGCCCGGTTCAATTTACGTAATGAGCCATAACACCAGCCAGCACAAGTCCACAGTAAACAGCAGTGGACAACTTCAATTTGAAGCTAGCAACGAAACATACAATTAACGACTGTGAAAGCTGTGTGGCTGTATCGCGCTGCATTCCTGGACTCAAATGCCTTAAAATGAGGTGAGGAGGGGGAAAAAAAAGAAAGAAGACAGAACAGAACAGAACGCCATCTTTCTTTGATTCAGTCCACACAGGGGCTCACCGTTTTCACTTTCACTCCATCTACCGGTGTCTGCTTCGTAGTCAAATTGAACCCCAGCATCTTATTGGCCAGCTCACCAACCACTGCAGGGCTGAGAGAGAGAAGTTGATAGGTCAGCAGTCGGTCTTAGAAATTTCAAAAAAACAATCATGGAAATAAAATAAAAAAAACTTACAAAATGAAATATGAGAAAAAGAGTTGAACTGAACTGGTAAAAATATACAAAATAGTCATTCCAAAAGTGTTATAAACTTAAGCAGATCTCACTTTTCATTACAAAACCCTGAAGTTGGGTAATGATCACTAACAACTGGGACAATTGTCCTCAATTGATTGCCTTAACTGGCAGGTACCTTCGCTCAGAACAAAGTTTCGGTCCATGAAAAATGCATTGCTGAGCAAAGACAAAGAGTTTGCTTTGAATGCTTGTTTGCCTGACAAAAGCCGGGAGCCTTCACTGGTGGAAAACTCTAATCACACTTTGCAATCCTTAATCAGAACAAAATGAATGGCAGTGGCACAAAAACATTCACCCAGAGAGGAAAACTTAGTGTGGTACATTTACCTATAGATCACCTTTTCAACATTTAATTGAGTGATGATGTTTGGAGGAAGAAAAACAAAAAAGGAACATCAGTGATTCTGCCTGTGTCTCTGTGACAAAGGACCAACTTCAGAGAGGTTTTTGGGTCTCCTCAGGCTAAAAGCCCCTGTTGTTGAGAAACAATATGGATCTATCTCTTATAGTAGATCTTAGTGTGAAAATACTCATGGGAGAATACTTACTCCTTAGTTAAGTGCACTCCACCTTTAAGGCCACTGTCAAACACTCCCTTGCCTCTGCCGCCAGCCAGAATCTGAGCCTTCAGCACTATCTCTTTGGCATCTGGAAGACAGCAAGAGATGGATTGAGAGACATAAAGATGGAAAGAAGAAATGAGGGATAGAGTACTTAAGATTTAGGGTCAGCACCCTAAATGTCCTCTCGATTCTGCAGTTATCTGTCCATGTGAATAGATATGTGATGATTATCTTTATCATAACATAACTTCCCTATTGATCATGTGAAAAGCGGCATCCCACTTTCCAAGTTAAATAATGTAACCACAACAGTTTTGAAGGGCAAGTCAAAAAGTGAGAGGGCAATCGAAAGCAAGGGATAGAGTTAAAAAAGAGAACTTGGGAGAGAATCTTAAGCCTCTGTAGGTTAATTGTTTTGCACATCAACATGACTACATCTGTGCATAAGATAAACTAGCAGGTGTCAACTCAAATGTGAGACCATTGGTTGCATGTAGAGGTATTTTATGCATAACATACCAAAAAAAAACCTTTTAAAATCAACCTCACAGAGGCACAAGAAGAAAGTCAATATGTGCCACGCTAAGGTACACATTGGTTGTAAAAGTACCATCTAACTGTAATAATCACTCTTTATTAGCAGCATCCTGTCACAATTAGCTACAACACAAATGTCTGTCCAATTATATAACCCACTTACCTCCCATTTGCTGTCACTGCCACATATCAAGAGAACGCAATTGATTTGGCTGCATCAGATTCTTGCCAATGATTATCCTCTGTTCAATTGAAGAAAGGACATCTGAAGAATGTGAGGTCTGGCTAGTTTATTAATATCTGGATGAGTCAAGTTCAAACGCTGACAAGCAGCTACCAACAAGATGGAAAGTGGAAACAGAAAAACAAAGATGGGGAACGGGGGGGGGAACGGCTTCTGACAGGGTGGTAGGGATTAAACCAACACTGAATTAGACTGCGGAGAGCTGAGCTAAGAGGGAGAAAGAGGAGGAGAATGAGAGACTGAAGGTGGACTCATACGCAAAGTGCTTTGGGAAGAGTCATAAATGAATAAAAATGTTAGTAAAATCTGCTACAGCAAAAAAAAACGAGTTCAAAGCAAGATGAAATATTTTGTCCTGCGGGCATCTGCAGGGGAGAGCAATGGCATAGTGGAAATGACTTTTGCTGTAAAGGAGAAAAAAGAAACTAGTGAAAGTACAAAGCTGCAATGTGCTGTAGAGATTGTTTGCAGAGTGGGGAAGGTAAGTAAGGCATCATCACATTGCTGGTACCTTCAAAAGCCAGCTATGCCTTTAAAGCAAAGACATATTAAATATATTAAAAGGCATGTAATGCGTCGGGGAAGGTAATGGGGTGAGAACGAGGCAGGTGTTCATTCCTGCTGCACTAGTAATTGATAGCAGACCTACTTACTATGCAAGACACGGAAATGTATTGTAGCAGAATCAGCAATTATGATCAGGCACTAAAAGGGAATTGTGATAAGAAATGAAAAATATATAAAAATGAAAATGAAATTATTTTTGTTAACAAGGCAACAATGCTCTTTGTGGAAAGACAATGAGGAAAAGGATGTAGTCAAAGATCACAGGCAACGCAGTGTATGGTAAAGAGCAGACTGGCCATTATCTCTGTAGCATGACAGACATGGGCTGACCTCTAATTTTCAGCCAAAGGTTGTTCCCTAATGACTACAGAGCAGAGAGGAGACTGGATGGAAAAAGAGCAGCAGTATGTCAAATGAGAGGCAAATCATGCTTTTATGTTTAACACGGATACTGCAATGACTGGGAGGAAAGAGGAGCTCATGTGCGAAGTTAATAAATCAAGACGACAGACAGCAAGCACCGTTGAAGAGTCAGAGCTTAAGAAAATAAGTATTATATCTGAAAACTGTGTGCGTGTATATTTGCCTAGATGCACATTAAATAATTTCTTAACTTGTTGCAGCCGCAATAATTAGAAACACACTCATTGTCCTTGTTGCATAATCAGTCCTCTGATTGCATTTGGATGAGATGTGGCCCACTGTCAAGACGCAAGGAAAGATTTTCATCTCCATTTATTTTCTATATCTTGGGGATACGGAGATTAACATCGCGCAGCATCTCCAATCACATCGCATGCAATCAGAGTAATATGGTCAACATCCTCAGGCTTTACTAATTTCCCAGTAATGAGTGCAAATCAACTCCCAGTCTGTTTGTCAGTGACAGCAGTTGGCAAAAGGGATGTTCTTCTAAGACAGTGCGTTAGTCACCCACTTTCTTGATGTGCGCTCTTGAGAACAATCTATTTTCTCACCCCCTTCTGTCCGTTTGATGCAGCCGGTGGGTGGACAGAGGCAGAGCTTTGGTCTGATATTTGCTTAAGCCCCCAAGGGATTTATCAGAACGGCGACGCTGGCTGGTCAGCAACAGATGCAAGCTGTTAGCCAATCCAGAGACAGCAAGATGAGGTTGCTATTACAAGGATGGAGAAAAAGATCACTGGTCCTCCCCAGTGTCCAAGCGTGCTGCAATGGATGTAATGTGGTGGCTAAATACAGAGGACTAATCAACCTCTTGGGAGTGAAGAAAGTAAGCAGGTGCACACATGCACAATGAAGCGCAACAGACAGCATGAGCTTTCCAAAGGATAAATGTAATTAACACACGAGGGAGGAAAGAAACAACCAGCAGAATGCCGGTTGCTTCCAAGCAGGCAGAATTTAGTCTTTGACAATAAAGGACGTAAATATCAGTCAAACAAGACCATAAGAAAGAATTCAGAGGTTAGTCATTCCCAAGTATTTTGTGGAATTAGCTGAAGGGTGATGTACAATTCATGGGTACGTACAACAATGTGCGCTTCCATTTGCTTCAGTCTTACGTCATGCCGTGAAATGGTTTCAAAGACTTTGATAACCGCTATTCCACCGACAGCGATGGAAAGCCATTTCAAGCAGCTGCAAAAAAAAAAAACTTTTTTTTTCGGGTGCATGAAAACCCTGATATTAGGAATCACCTACAATAAAAAGTAGTATAAAAACACATTATGCAAACAGCCTTTGAAACAGTCAACTACTTGATAAGCCTCACTAACTGCATACAAAGAAAGGGATACGTGCAAACGTATTACTATCCGTTGCTCGTGCGTCGAGAGATCTACGGAAGCCAACATTTATTTTGGCATAATGTACAGCACCAAAACATTATTTTTCTCATGAAGCCTTGATTCTAGCAGGACCAGCAGTTTGTGTGATGATTTCCTTTAACCATAACACTAATGTTGGCATTATCTTTGACAAGCTCAGCTTCCTGTAATCGCTGAATATTCCCAATTCTGCCAGACTATGAAAAGGTCAGACAGCAATTACTCTGCACTAATGCAGCAAATGCAGCTGAACCAAAAGTAAAGATATGTAAATAAAACCTCCTGTTTTTCATCTCGCTTGGCATATAAATGACCTTTGGATTCTTGAAGCTAAATGCATTTTACTGTTCAGTCGGGGTTCAAAAGTCAGTGAACATTGGAAAAAATCCTAACCATACTCCTCAAAGTCCTAATGCGACTTAGAATGGGCATAACATGAGATTGAGACAAACTAGCCGAAGACAACGAGAATTTGACCTCTGTTTGAGGGAATTCAAAATGCATCATTACCAGCTCATTCTTTTTGTCTTCTTTAGCTTCATTCCTGCATCTGTCTCTGCCTCTAATGATGCCATCCCAGCGCTACTCAGTGGAGTAGAACGTCAGTGTCCTGGACTGTGTCGCACACCCTCCAGTAGCGGCTCGCATGAAGGCCAAGTCCTCGTTATTGTTGTCTATGGCTTTTAGACAGACAACATGTCCCTGGTCTCCTTTCACTGAGAGCGCTTTTCATAGTCATTCAAGCACAGGCGGCGAATATAATCACAGCGGTATTGTGGACTGAAGGTTGCTGTGTATGCACATTATACAAAAGCAGGGAGAATGATTTGTTTGAGGATAAAACCCTTTAAAACTACTAACTACTTCTGGGCTCGTGTGATCCAGATAAGCACCAGTATTTTAAATAAATTACTACAAAAGGCTACAAAAATGTAGGTTTCCCCATACTGTATACTGAACCATTTTTACCGGTTCAGCATGAGCAACAGCTGACAAAGCTACCAACATCTGCTGCTGCCAATGCACCCGGTACGGGTGAGGACTACTGTACTTGCTCACTGTACGAGTAATGAAATGTTCCTGATGGTTGGAGGTCTGGAGAAGAAAGCACAGTTTAGTGTGAACCCAACGTCACTCCTCAAATGAGATCAGCAACAAAAGGTAACATTTAGATCCCAATAACAAACAGCAGGTGGCATATTCACTGTCACTGGCACATGGTGTCAAAGAAAGGATGTATAAAAAAATAATTCCATGCCTCACCCACAACATGAAGAGGGTTAGAGTGTGTAATAAGGAGGTGGAAACACTAAGCTGCTTATAGAAATCAGCTCTCTGAGAGACAGGCAGCTTTACCCAGCAAAGCCTATTTACAGCTGTTAAGACAATTTCAGATGGATGTTTTCTTACAAAGCAAGAGACCTAAGACACAGCTAATATACTACGGGTGAAAACCAATCCTTGAAGAGGCCAATAACACTATAGACAATTTTGTCGTAATCAATTCACCTAAACTGCATGTTTTTTGGAGGTGGGAGGAAACTGGAGAGCCTGGATAAAACCCATGCGGACACGAGGAGAACATACACACTCCACACAGATGGGATTCGAACCCGGTCCCTTCTTGCTGTGAAGGTACCGGTTTCAGCGCCAACCACTGCATCTCCCGTGTAATCTTCAGACACCTTAATCTGGTCTTGTGTGTCACAGGCCAGCCCTGTGAAGGGACAGGAACTCTTCCGTCCTTCAGTAGAAGCCTTGCAGGGAGGAAGTCTTGAGATGGAGATAACTGCAGCTCCCTCTGGTTAACTCCCCACACTCGTTTATCTACTCTGTACCGTGAAGAAGGCGGGGGCACACAGGACTTTAACTACTACTATGATTGCTTTACAGGTTTTAGCAGATAGATTGAGGTTGAACTTTTTAAAGCAATACAGATACTTGATTCTAGCTGTTCATATAAACAGGAACACCACAGGAAATGGTTGTAAATTTGTAATGATTTAAAAAAAAAAAAAGATTTATTACGGTATTTTGCAAAAATAGTAACAGTGAGTTCATTAATGCATGATGCATGTAAACCCACACAAAGCAATGCCAACACCCTGGTCGTATGTTACAGAGCTTGCATCAGTTGATGGATCAGTTTTGTTTAAATTGGTAAAAGAAGACAGTCGTGTCTCAACTCCTTTTAGCAACCGACGCCAAATCCAAGGTGATTTTGGAGCTGCGTGAATGCATCAAGACAATAATAAACTTGACCTATTATAATGTCTTAATCACCATCTCCTGTTGTATTGGATAAAGAAATCAGCTAGCAAGTCATTGCTTCGGACATGGGACACTTCACATTTGGATAATCTTCTCACGTTGAGGAACTCATTGGAAAAAAATCAGCTCCCTAAGTACATGATAAGCTGCCTCTGCTGTGTCCAGTAGAAGAACAAAAGGATGACGGGGCAGGGATTTCAGTTGGTGCACATACACACAAACCTCAAATATGGCCATCCCATGCCTGAATAATTCAGATAAAGACAGACGTGAAAGGTATGAGGTTGAGCAAACGCTCAGCGCTAACTGCCACTGTCAGCGGTTTTCACCAGAGACTGCTTCATTTTCTGACGGGGGGGGGAAGATGAAAGCGGTCTTAAAAGGCTCTTGAAGTGTTGAAGTGCACAAGGTGGCCCTAGTGGGGACTGTGCATGAGAGGGGAGAGGAGGTGCAGTGAGGAGAGGACTTGCCATGCCCCATGTTTTAACCATGTTTGACAGCAAGATATATTTGTCCATCTCCAGTGTATTATGGAGTTCAGACCCTTTCTATTGAACCAAAGTTTTGGATGCCCATACATTTTTGGCCACACCTATAGCATTGTTGACTATTCAGACAGACCAGCCGGACCCAATCCAGGGGAATCCAGAATGAGGACATCAGGTCTGTGCCACCTACAAAATAGGATTTAAAATATATGATAATCTTAGAACCCTAATCCCAATCCCAGATCAAAACAAAGGGGAAAAGAATGGGTACACCATTCATGCATTCATTCACACCTATTGGCAATTTAGAATTATCTTTGCATGTCTGTGGTGCACAAATCAAGGAACTTCATGCATCCTTCTTTTTATATTGTCAAACTGAAAATCTGAGCCTGTGAGCAGGCAGAGAATTTAAAATTAGAAGAGTTTGGTCATAATCCAAGATTAAAATAAACAGAATTTCCTGCAAAAAAAACATTTAGTAAATGTGTTTGATGCATTTGTACAATAATATGTGCCATTTGCATAGAATCGCATATAATTCTAAATCCTTGGACAGGCACATAAGCACCCACGCACATGCACACATACACACACACACACATATACACAAGCACTTACTAACCTCATCCATGAGTTAATGTCAAGGTAGCTTGCAATTATTCAGGAAGGCAACACATTAAATCACCTTTCCCTCTAATAAATACACACGAGATTTGACAAGCATGCGCAAAAACTCCTTTGTTGCCACTGAATATTCAGAATCACGTGAATTGAGGTTGTGAAGAAGATGGAAAATAAGATACACTGAGGTGAATAAAAACAAAAATAATTTTGGGTTTAAAAAATGAAAATGTGAAAAATGTAGCTGCGACACAATTTGTTAAAGGAAAGAATGGATGATTACAAAAGGATATCAGGACAAGACATTCTGACTCCACTGAAATAAGGTGTCTATAGACACAAGAATACGTTGCTCCAAGTCATCGCACCAGACGAGCATGCAGCAAAGTTAACAATCCAAACCAATGTGTTCTTCCATCATCGTTTTGTCAGTGATTGATTTTGGGGAAGGCAGGAGGTCTAACAGATATGCCGAGTTCTCGCAAAACAAGGAAGGGGAGGTAAACATGTGGTTTGATTGAGAAATTCAGCCTGAAAATCCATCAAGATTTGCTCAACAGATGCATCTGTCTAAGCAGGTGGCAACGCAAAGTAGACCGTATGATTACATTATCTTTGGCTGTAGCAGAGCACAGGTATTTAATGTGTGAAGCCGTGTGCATTTGCTTGGCTGCGGATGTTTGCTTCAAAGACAAAGACAAAATCTATATTCATTACTGGATTGACTTTCATACGTCAGAAGCAGTGGAGAGCAAGCAGGTCTTTCTGCACATATAGTGTGTTTAAATCCTTTGTGAAACACCTACGCACACAGTGTATACTGATCAATCATGACAGACAGATTTACTTAACCATGGTGTGATCTTTCAATGGCACCCGTTAGTGGATGGGATGTATTCGGAAGCAAGTGAACATTTTGTCCTTGAAGGAGATGATTTGGAAAATGGACATGCGTAAGGATCAAAGAAGCTTTGGCCAGGCTCAGAGTGTATCTGCGAGATGATGCAGTCTATTTTGCGGAGATCTTGTATTTCTGTTAAGACTTGAATTATAGTCTAGGTCTCTTCCTAGCATATAAATAATCAACCAAGCAAACAAGCAGTGATCATGAATATAGTTAATTTACAAAAGAGAAAAACAAAAACAAATGCTAAACATGAGAAATTGGACACGAGAGGCTGTGAAACAAATTAGCGTGGATGAGTGCATGATGAAAAACCAAGTAGGCGGAACCACTAAGCTCAAAAAACACAGGCTTCCGCACGGAAGCATACAGCATAAGAACCGGATTAAATTTGATAAAACTTCAACCCTGATTAGTCACAGTCATTTGCGTGCCCTGTAGCATGGCAGAAGAGCTATGTAGCACAAACAGGGCTGCTAAGGTTTCACAGTGTACAATTATGCATTAAATATAATTCCATGACAGTTTGCCAAACCCTACATATATTCAACATGTACATTGTATTTTAGCACACATTAGGACCACAAAAAGATGGAGATCAATAAACAAGGTATTCAAAATGTATTGGAAATAGGTCAGCCTAGTGATGATTTGTTGAGGGGATATTCAACTTAAAAAAGACAAATAGAAAATCTGATGTCCCTACGACTGAAAAGTTTAATTTAAGATTTTATTTAGCTCGATGGTGACATAGAATTATCTTAAATTTGACTGAAAGGGTAATTAAAAATAAAAAAGGCTAAATGAAGGAATCAATTACGAGCTGCACAATAATCAGTGCTTCTATCAAGCATAGTATCGATAAGACGTGTTTAAGCATCATTGCCTTTACACGGGTGTCTAAGACAAACATTTCAAACATAGTCTAGCCTGAGAGGGGGAGCCTCCTTCATCCTCCTGACTCAAGTGGACGTAAGTGAAGTATGGCTCTTTACGCATTTTGTTAACTCACTGAGTCTCTTTGCAGCCTCCAGCGCCTCAGAAGCTGTGTCGGCCACAAAGAAACGCTGGACAGCGACTCCACTCTCTTGCATCAGCTTCTTGCTCTGGTACTCTTGTAGATTCAGCCATCTTCTGGGACTAAACCAGTTGTCCTGCAGTGAAAAGAACCGGGAGGGCGAGGAAATATGAGTCACTTTGACTTGCAAGTGAAAGTTCTCTGAATTATGCCCATTCTTCCACGAATCAATCTTTTCCAGCAATAACAGTGCACTGTGTGACTTGACTATTGAATCAGAAGCACCTGGAGTTCTAGCTGACACTTGAAGATGTTTTCACCTATCAATCAACAGTCTTCCACACACACACACACAGTCAATCTGTCAGAATCACTGTGTGTGATTAAGAACAAAAGCAGACAGGATACATCCTTTTTCCTCCCTCTGTACATCCCATTCATCCATCTCACTCCTATTATTTCAGTAATGATGCAGGAAGCTGCAGGAACTGTACAGCAGGATAGCTCTGGAACGGTTTGCTCCGTCAGCAGACGTAGGGTCAGTTAATTCCAGCTGTTGTTGGTATCTAATGGAAACTGGTATTTTGGATGCAACAGGGAGTCGCAAGCTGTGTCAGAGTTAAATAAAAATGCTTCCACGACAGCATGACCTATGATGTGTGTTTACAAGCGTGCATGTAAATGTTTTCATGGTAAAGTTTGTTGGAGTGAGAAAGAGGAAAGAAAGTGCAGTAAAGGATAGAACAGAAATTTTTTTTTCAGTCAGATCGTGTTCGTGTGTGTGTTGGTGGAATAGGAATAGGAACACAATAGTGGGCGGTTGGAAGTGAGTGCATTCGCTGAACAACTCTACCCAGTGAAATGATAGAGGGAGTGACGCATCGGCCTAAAGAACCCATAATGGTTATGTGATGAGGCAGGAATTAGTTTGTTATGGTCACTCTAATAGTGCCCTATTAGCCAAGCTGAAACTTTTTTTAAATCTAAAATTAAAAACAATTGTCAATTGCATTCACCTGAAAACAAAAACAACCCACTACAAAGAAAACAACCTCTGTACCGCATGATCCAACGTATTAGCATGCTTTCACCATTCCGGCTCTCATGAGGTTTCATCGGTAGACTTCATTAGAGCCCGAATGGGCTGTTTTCTCTCAGGATAGTATGTTTTTCCATTCTAGCCTTTCTTCTTGCATAACTGAATCTGGTAATAAGGGGCATCTGCAGGTCAGCACTGCAGTCTCGTCTGCAGCGACATAAAATGTGTTTCAGTTCCTGTTTCTATGCACACATGTGAAGGACTGCTTTCCACAGCATTCTATAAAACCTAATAATGTGATTATAATAGCTGCACAGCAAACTACAGAATAAATCTGGAAACAGGTATGGGAAAATTATTAGAGAATTTTAGAAAGACTATTTGGACACACCGGAACTCTGTGCTGCTGCTGGAGCATAGCCCACATCTTTAACAAGCCAGCAGAGTAGGCGGACTGTGGGTCTCTTTTTTTTTTTTTTTTTTACTGCTGTCAGGTATCTTCAGAGCCTCGTCTTTGGAAACATGGACATCCCATGCCACTCAAGTTCCCAGTAACTTGCAAACCAGAAGGCAACTGGCGTATTATAAAAAAGACAAGAAGATTCTCATTTGAATTCCAAAACACAGGGGAAAATTATCATTGAATTCTCGTCTATGCTGATGTTCAGCATATATTATCTGGTGGTGAGAGGCCTTTATAGATTTCGTCGTACACCTACTGATCTGATCAAGGATAATGGGAGCCACCTGATTGATTTTCAAACATATTAGGCTTGTAGGAATTAAAATCTGAATGGCTATTTCAGTCATTTCTTAGCAAGGTCAGTATAGACAATTCAAGAGACGTCCCAGTGGAAAAGATAGTGCTGCCAGGTAACGGGAAACACTCTAGTTTCTGGAGCTAAAGTTAGCAAGCACACCCCTCTTGAAAGATAGATGAAGGACCATGTGTGTAAATTTCTGCTGCATGATAGACTGTCCATCACAGAAAACATCCTAAGCTTATCATAAAAAATAAATAAATATTGAATTCCTTTAATCGCCAAGCAGAAGATTAGACTAATAAATATCATTAAAAGGCATATATTCAACCCCCAAAAATGGAGGACTGAGTATGGGGAGGGAGAGAAGCTATGCAGAGCTCCCAAAATAACAACTATTGCCTACTAGAGAAGTCAAGTGGGGCTGGAGGTGTCGCTCTAGGCAGTGACAGTCACCTTAGGCAAAACACCAGAGAATGGAAAGGCACC
This sequence comes from Brachionichthys hirsutus, assembly GCF_040956055.1. Lineage (NCBI taxonomy): Eukaryota > Metazoa > Chordata > Actinopteri > Lophiiformes > Brachionichthyidae > Brachionichthys > Brachionichthys hirsutus. Next base: position 13,221,076 of record NC_090904.1, read on the forward strand.
TGGGGCTCTTTCTCATACATACCAGACCCACAGACAACTTGTATCAAAGATGGGATCATTCTAGCAATGGTAGCACTTCAAACTTGATATGCATGATGGGGTCTTGTCTTCAATTGTTGTCTTCAGATTCATTCTGATGTGTTCTGACATTTGATCATTTAAAACTTTAAAAAAGCTCATGAGAGACACACTGGCATATTTTCTATGACATTATTTATAGCCAGTCAGAGGGTGCAAGTATGAGCTATAATATCTCTATCAACACACAACCAGGATACTATCCTCAACTCTCAGATTATCCAAGTACATATATATATCATTAAACCAGGATTCCAGGATATATATATATATATGGAAACACCACATTGAAATAAAAGTTGCTTCTCATTCAAATACATATTTCACGACTGACTGGCAGTCCTTAGTAATAGTAAATAGTCCATTTACTATTTGTCACATCACTACTGTCCAAAATTTGTTCTATAAAGTTCCCAGAAAATACATACAAAAATATGGGAATGGGAAATCTGGTTTCATTTGAAGCCAGAGTAAACCTGTGACCGGGATTCGGAAGATGAATAAATGAACGTTGCGTGAATTAAAGGACAGAAAAACAACGGGAATTTCAGGACTTGGACAATAAATCTGTCTGTACAGTTCCTCCAATTGAGCGACTCTATACTTAAATGATTATAAAGACTGTCCACACTCAGTTACATTCCTCCTATTTACAGGTAGTCGTCAACTTCTGAGGGATTGGTCGTTAACCGATTTAAGTCGTAAATCGCCCCATGTTAAATTACCGTAAGTATATTATGCTGTGTCATGATACAGTAAATGAGGAGTAGAAAGAGACAATTTCCTCTCGGTAGACACCGAGGCAGCAAGGCAGGCAGACAGGCAGCTGGGCTGTAGTCTCCTGAGACATGCTTTCTATAGTAATTAACATCAGTAGCACTCCAGAGACAAGTCTACCCCGTACTTCTACCTAACTACTGTCGTACTTGTTCCTAATACACACCCACACAAAGAAGATGAGAGCAGGCACACACGAGGTGAGGTGAGCGCACTGGCGAAGGCACACTGTCAAAAACAAAGTTTCATCCTCTGACATGGCCACTACATGACATAAATATTCACAGCAAACTCTTGTACACACAAAAGCACTCAAGGTATTTCTCATGAATGCATCTAAATGACAAGAAGTAGGTCGTAGCAGCAAGAGAATGGTGACATTGGTACCGTGAACATATTCAGGATTAAAATATAGAGATAACACGGGGGGAAGGCATTCATGGAACAGGTCCTATTCATTTTGCAAATACAAAAAACTGTATTTTTAAGTAGCATGCCAAAGAACACAAATACAAAGCTGCAAGGTGAAAACAGGAGTTAGTCAGCTTTATGAATCAACAAGCAAAGCGCCAACTCCTTCAAGTTTAGTTGAGATAAGCTTCTCTGGCAAAGCGCTCGGCACAATCAAAACACCAAGAGGCATGTTCCAAAAAAGTCCTACAAAATATTTACCGGACTTTTCCTTTAGGTCAGAGACACATTAATTTCCAAGAGATCATAAAGGCTAAAAAATATGCCTCATCTGAACCCACAGAGACATGCAAAAATCTAGCCTCACCTGAATAATTTCAGTTTTGCTTGACGTCTCTGTCACATTTCTACTTTGATGCAAAAGTACAATAAAAACTTTGATGAGAAAACCGTACCGTAGTCAGATGCTTAAGTGACACAAAGAAATAAATTATTCTGTGAAATACTTAATTTCAGAGTCTTGACATTAAATTAGTAGCCACAAATTGTCATGTACATTGGTGGCAGAGGTGGACACTGGCTTTGTTAATGTCTCGAGCCATTCTCACTCAGATTTTAACAGTGAGTTGACTGATTTTAAATTTTACATATTTTCAATTGTCTAACTTTCCATTGTGTAAGCTCAAATTAAAAACACACAAAATCATGAAACCCAACAATATATTTGCTTGTTTCTGCAGAGGATAGTGGTAGTCCATATTTATATTTTATATTCATCTGCCCTTTATTATACAACCTAATATTTGCAGGCTAGTCCACATTAGTATACAACAGTCTGGTCATCTTTTAAATTGATGTTAATATATGAAGTGACTGCTAAAGTGCTTTGTCATACTGCGCAATGGCAATCAGCATTATGATGTAAATTGACCACAAACTGTGTAGCAAAATATTTTTATGGTAAACCTAAAAACAACAACACAAATCTAAAGGTAATGCATCCACACATTCCTGAAACCAAATTGCTTTGCTCTTGTGTATAAACTTGGCACCGTGTTGCCTCTCTTTAAAGAGCACTCAGCACGGCTGTGCCCTCGCACAAAGACAAAGACAGAGAGCGCTATGGAAGCAGCTGCATCAGATTGCAAAGTCCTTGCCACAGCTGTGCTTATCCACGAGTGGCAGTGAAGGACACATTCTTGGTGTAGTCAACACTGCCCTCTATGCACTTCTTTGGTGAGTTCATATGGTAATCAGCACAGCATCATGCAACATTGGGACTTTTCTTATGAGACAAGACTGTGCGGTCTTCGTGTGGTTGAGAGCAGCCTGCACAATGTCCAACAATTGTTGTGAGAAGTGTCATCACAGTGAGGGGACGTCTGATTTTGACACTGCATAAAGTCATTTCAAGACTTGCCACCACATTGCAGTTTGCCCTTCTGTTAAACTTCAGGAGTCAATATCCGAAGGCTATTTTAAGGCAGTTGTCCTTATCACGAGAAAAGTAAAACAATGTCAAAAAGTCAGCATTTGACAGAGCACTTCTGACTCCTTTGGAAATTTATGAGAGCTATGAGCCTTAATTTACAGGTGGCAGGTTACAGAGCAGGCAATCGCCTTTCATCGGGACCCATAAGCAGCAGCCACTGCAGTGTACTGCTTGCAAATCTGTCACTCAAAAATTAAAAAGGTTGAAATCGCAGGTCACAAAACGCACCTGAACGGAAGTGAAACCAGACAGCATCCAGCCAATGATGAGACAAGGTGTGATTCTCTACTGCTAGTTAGTAGCACTAAGCGAAGGAAGAGTATTTCTTAACGCAGCTCCTTTGGAGGAAAGGACGCCTTCTATTACCTGCCATTTATTCAACTTTTCACCTGCATATTTATTTTTGTTGCCCCAATCTGAGCTGTGTTTTGTTAAGAGGTAATGGTATGAGAACCTGACGTTCTCAGTATTGCTAACTGCTAATCCAGACTGAGTACAGCTGCAAACTTGCTGGAGAGGCCGCCCTGACTGACAATGTGAACGACAAATGCAGAGTGGCTGCTGCATTGTCAAATCAATACCATATAGGACACCTGAACAAGAAGCTTTGTAACTCACCACCCTTCAAAAGTCAATTAAAAAGTAATAAATTACTTTATGGAGATTATGTTTGTGTACATCATAAATTATGTATGTGCAGGATCCACTATAAAGAGCTGCATTAAGGAAGTAAACAACAGTCTGGATCCAGAGGATATTTTGGGAAAAAGATACTTTGATTTGAAAGCAAATATTCATCAACTAGTTTTAATAGTCTGGCAAAGTGAAGGTCCAATGTTGAGTCCAAAAGAAGATCTATGTAAAGCTTAAAGAAAAAAACTGATGCTTTCATAGCTACTGAAGCTCCGGCATTATTTTGAGCATGCGTATTCATGAGAAAATTGCAAATCTATATTTATATGCCCACATGACTCGTGAAAAGGAGGAGAAGCTTACATGACTCCGATCAGCACAGGTTCAAAGAGACCTTTGAGATTATTTTAGGACTCTAAATGTCCTCGCAGTGACTGTCCTTCTAATGATAAATGAATGATAAATGCCCTCCTTTTGACCGTCCTAATGACCACAGGGCATTCACTCTCATCAAATCTGAGTTGGCCTACCTTTGTGGATTCTTCCTCTGAAACTGTCCGGAAAAAAAGACGAAAGAAAACGAGAGAGAGACCAATACAAATCAAGATTTTTTAACAAATTTAACACCTTATGTTTTGAAGCACTTTTCATCACGTTATAGCTGCGCGAAATAAAGAATACCGGTAGTTGATTTGTGTTTTCATTTGTTAAATAACTTCAAACTAAAATACCTGCTGAGCAAAAACTCTCATCTGCCTCAGGCAAATTTAGAGTTGAATAATTACTGTTAACTTTAGCATGATGACAGGCTTTAACATGGTAACTGCACTAAACATCATGTCTGCATTGTCCTTGTGAGAATATCTACACGTTCATGTTCGCTGTGTCCAAGTGTTTAAAGCTCTATGTCTTTCTTTCCACTTTCTGCCAGACAGTACTCACATTTATACTTGCTAACCTCCAAATGTAAAGTACTGATGTGGGTAGATGTTTGCAGAAATACCAAGAAGAACAAGGGTTATTAACCATAATACATAACGTGGAGGAGGCGGGGAAGATGAAGAAAAAAGAAGAAAGCCTGGGAAACTACGCAACAGGACATTTTGGAATGAAGCCTTCACTACCTGTGGAGGAAGTAGAAGGCTTGAAGTAGAAGGCCTGCTGAGAGCGTTTTGAGTTGAGTTAGACGTTTGAGAAAAGACGTGAATTCCATATCATCCACAACAACAACGCCACAGCTGATCATCAAGAAAAATATGTTGGATTCTTCTTTTATTTTTGTGTAAATTGTTTCAAATATGTTGGTATGTGTTCACCGACTATTTCTGTGCCAGTGTACAGTTAATAAAAGTAACCGCAAGAAGTGAAAAGAGTGGAGCTTCCAGCAGCACTGAATATCTCTATTATACAGTAGCTTAGCAAGATGTCTTGTGTGGTTAAAATCCCAATTACTTGTCATGGCCCCTTTTAAATCACGCTGTGTTATTCGTGACGACAAATGACTGTAAAGTTAATTAACCAGAATGCTCCTTAAGGAGCATTATCAAATGTTCAAGAAATTAACAGATTGCCAGTTCACCAATTCTACGTAATTGATTTGTTCCCATTCAGGTTATGAACTCATCCCTTTCCCCCATCCATTTAGCTAACCATCCGAGAAAGAAATTTAAAGGGGAATTTCGCAGTGTCTACTTTCATGAGTGGGGCTAAATCAGAGCGACTATCAAAACCATTGCATTACTGATTGCACTTGAACGGTTTTCAGCTAATGAGGTGGCAGTTTGCTAGTCCGTTGCAACTCATAAATAGAGACCGTGGAGTAAGCAATGAGAGGTGACACGCAGCAAAGGAAATGGAGGATGCAAGGAAACAGAGTCGCTGTGGATCTCCTGCAGAATGAGGCCAGTGTGAATCACATCATTTTTTCACTTGAGGCCAGCAATGTAACAAGAGCACGCTTCATGAAGCATTACTGGACTAACTCACAAAGCCTGGTCTCCTTTAATGAATTAAGTACTTGAGCACTGATGGCAGAAGCTCCTCTTTCTGTCCTCAGCTTTTGCATTGCCCACATAGATTTGGATGATGAGCAATGGCTAAGATAGTAGAACCTCAAGCCATGTCAGCATTCAGTTTAACAACAGCAGATTACTGGGTGTTACAGTCGGGTGGTGGATAGCACTGTTGCCTCACAGCAAGAAGGTTTTACCAATGCATGCAAGGGTTCCTTTCCTTTGTTACTACAATGTCTGCAACCATCTACACTGGTCTATGGTCCATTCATTGACTCGCAGTTCATCTTTGTCTTACTTAAATCTGTCTGTCCTGTTGTTGAGCTACAAAAAAAGATAAACATGCAGTAATTATTTGTATTGGTATTGTTACATGTCAATGAATTAGGTACGAAGGACTTTCAACGGAAACAAGACCGCAAGGGCTTTTTTAAAATGCTCCTCTTTCGACAGGGTGTTTGACTGTATTTGTGCTGTAATACATGCTACTGTTTGACTGTACTTGCATATGAAAGTGAAAGAGCAGCTGAATCATGTAAGGTCGTATGAAAGGCAGAATAGATGTAATTCTGGATCTCTTTGCTGCCACCACCCACTTGTAGCGTATTTATGTGCTTACCTCTCAAAGGCTTAGGTTGTATCCAGCCCATTAGAGTATAGAGAGAGAAATGACATGGCATCTGTCTGTTACAGAGCTGAAGGAATAAAGCAGTGGTGCAGAGGATGGAGGCCGTAACAGCAGAGCATGGCTCCAGGATTTAGATAAGTGAGATTTGCATCATTGGCAAGTCTTTAAGCAGGCAGGGCTAATCTCCTACAGACAGACTTAAGAAATAAAAATATGACGGTTGTGTCTCTACAGATAGGGATTTCAGTAATTAGCATAATTACTCAGAGACATGTTCAAAGGTGTTGGGTCTGAAGAAAAGATAACAGACCAGCGCGGTCGTCAAATAATTGAGAGAGAAATACACAGATGTACAACTACTGTATGGTTCAAGTCCACTCTTTGTGGAAACCTAAGTCTGCATGTGTGAAAGGAAGAGAGACCCTGAAGCCAGCCAGCAATGGCAGTAAATATTATAACTATAATAACTACAAGTAATAGAATAACTACTGCCAGAATAATCACTTCCTACACATCGTTTTTTGACATCTTCATTATAAGGAGATATCTAACATATGCCATAAGGTAAGGTAAGGTAACTTCATTTGTACCCGAAGGTAGAATTGGTTTACAGCAGTTACACTTCATCTGCTGCTGGTGCGCATGCGCACGCTGCGACCCACATTCACCCACATTCACCAATGTGGGTGAAGTGTCTTGCCTAAGGACACAACGACAGTGTACACATGTGCCGAACGGCCAACCTCTCGATCATAGGACGACCCTCTCAACCACTGCGCCACCGTCGCCCCACTCTCTAAGATAAATACAACACAGTAATGTTAATCTGACTCTTTCACAAACTCCTACTGAAATGCTTTTGTGTTTAGTTTGTTTTTTTTGTAATTCAGTCTGTATTAGTTTTGTCAGCACTGTCAATTCAGTGAATTATCCACTGTGAGACTTGACTCCAAAATTTATAAGGAAGCATAAATCATACAGAAAAGTTGGGAAAACTGAAAGTAGCAAACACCCATTGAAATATTTAATAAAGACATGCCGCATACGGAATACAAACTCACATCGTGGAAACCCACCACCAATGCTAACCCCTAGACCAGTCCATATGTCAGAGTAGCGTAAAAATACGGGCAGCAACTATATTTGCCAATCTGAAACCCCACAGGGACCACAAAATGCAGAAAATCTTCAAAGTTAAGACGTAACAACGTGCGCTCTCACTGCAAGACACACTGTTGAGAAGTCCACGCTGTACTAAGAAGTCCATCGGGAACCCTCAGGCAAACTCAATTATGAAATCCAAATCACACTTACGATACGTATGGAGATCCAATTTCAAAGATGATGAATAAGTTAGAATGACAGCTCCAAACAATCTTCAACATGCTGCTCTTTTAATGAATTTCAGCTATCAGCAATCACTGACATTGTTTTCTTAACTCATTTTCAGCTTCACTCCCGTTTTTTCCTCATTATCTTAACAACACCAACAGCAGCAGAAGTTAAGCTGATAGGAGTGCATTCACTCATTGCAATCCCCATTTTCTGAGGCTGACAACATCTCCTAATGACTGCAGCCCTTCTAAATTATTGAAAAAGACTAAGTACCTCACCAGCAACAGAAATGGCTATTAACCTTGGTGAAGTGATATTCAAATCCAGTTAGAGCTAACTTCGTCCTGCAGTATCCCTTGCGGGGAGGAAATGTAAATGTGTTCTCGCTGAGACAGATGGGGAAGCCGCCCGTCGTTTGAAGTTCCAGCAAAAGAAGACATTGCAAGCAGAGGGCTCTCCACCCCCTACTGTAAAATATTCAGAACCCGTCTCATTGAGCCAGCTCTCTTGTTCGTGTTTCTCTTCAAACCATGCTAGGCTTCGATACTGCCAGATTATTGCTAAGCAGGTATACCTCATAAAAAAAAAATAACCTTAGCAAACATTTACAAATACATCACTGTGCAGCAACAGTGAAAAACAGCCTAAGGATTATCTTACTGTGCAGACAAGAATTAATGAGAGAGACAGATTGAGAAAATCAAGACCCCTTTCGCAGCATCCTGGAGCCCAACTGAATGGAAATACATATTTGCATATTTTATTATTTTCTATACTTGATATACTGTCAACACTGATATGATTGAATTGAAGAGATACCTGACTGCCAATCAAATCAGGCTCTGATACTGATACTCTACAAACCAGAGAATCCCTCATCAGTTTTTTTAGAGAGAGATTGTTTCAAATCATGGTGGGGGGCATCTTTCTTTTTACTTGTTTGCATATTATTATTATTCCAAAGACTAATACGTTTTAATCATAAATATTCATACACTCGGTGATTAGAATACATTGTTAACAAAAATAATACAGGCGTATTCAAAAAGAATGAACCAATTTTTCAATCATTACATAAGATGTTAATAAGGAAAAGCAATAGAAAAGGCCAACCAAGTTACAATCAACCTTTATTTCCTGTCTTATAAATGTCCAATGCGGCCACCACCACCACCACCACAGACAACATCAATGCGATACACAAATTCCTCCTAGGCACGTATCAGCACATCTTTATTCAGACAATGAACAATGAAAATGAAAACTGAAATACGATGATCTACCGAGTTAATCGCTGTTGTTATTCGATGTTTAAGGTCAGGTCAGCAGCCATTCAAAACTTAGAAAGCTCCTCTTTCAAATGGTAACCGCCTCATTCCATGACAATTGAAGCAATGAAATCGGTTCATTCTTTTTATATAGCCCTGTATATCACTCCATCTACCTATTTAAGTTAACCACTGTTTTTTAGGCACAACTTTGTCAAGAGAAAAGGCTCTACTAAAAAATATATATATATTTAGCTAGAACAGCATAAACAGACACGGAGTCCAATAGGCTCGTTCCTGGGATATTTACAGTATCAACAGGTTGTGATGAGGATACAGGTGCGGTGGCTGGAGTGTAGCGGCAACCTTGGACTATAGTGTGTTCGCAACCATTTGCACACAAAAACTACATATCAGTAATATATATACTTGGTGTTATACGCACAGTAATTCTTCATGCTATTTGATGTTTTCTTAAATTTAGCTTTAGATGAAGGCATTTGTGATAGGTTAATATGTTAGTTACCATACAGTTCAATCCTCTTCTCAGCACTGATTAAATTACTGAGCCTTAATGTAAGGTTTTATACAGCTTGTCTTTCAAAATTGAACAGTGATTATGGAATAGTTATGGCTTACCCACAGGTGGAAGTAAAAAAGACAAATATAATTATAAATTGACACATTTAAAATAATTGTGAGATGTGTAATTATTGACATCTTTCGCGTTGGTGCTGTGTACTGTTTTTCATGGCTCACAATCAGGCCGTGGTTGTCAAAGTCCAATAATTAACCTTTTCACTGGGTTTTTATCTGAATATAGCTGTAGTTGCAAACTTTGAGCTTTGTTTTGGTGGCAGCATCTCCCTGGGTTGTCTTTACAACTAAAGTGTGAGCATACATATGCTGTTAAGAATGTACTATAAGCCCAATGTATAAGTATAATACTAACAACTGAGAGAAAAACTATGTAAAATACAACGTTTTATATCAAAAGCAACAAAAGTAACTAAAGTGCTATAATATAACGTGTAATTACATCGTCAAATATAGCGTGCTGTAAGTCACACTGTTAAACTTTGCTCAGACCCCTCTCTGTTCAAACATGCTAAACTGTTAGCCACGTAGCTCCAGCCATATCTCACCAAAACTCCGACAACAGATATACTGACAGCAGGAACCAAACGTGGCTGGCTAAACAACAACAACAACAACGCATTCACGGTAACGTACGCCATAAAGTACCTTAAATTTGCTTAGAAGTGCATGCTTTGAGGTTGTTGTCCTCAGTAGTCTTGCTGCAGCCTGGGATGCCATGGGTGCCGCCATGTTGACACGGAAGACAAAAGAGAAGTGACGTGTAAGAAACGTCAGAAAGCATAGACCCCGTCATTGGCCAAAAGCAAAAATGGGCGGTGATTGTAAACGAAGCACGGTACAGTACTCACATACAGCCCAGGTTCAGTACTGGAAGGTGTACACAAGACTCAGATTTGAACCTTGCAATACAGCAAAATGAAGTCAGACAGCAAAATTCAGGCTGTGATTGAATTTGAAACTTACAAAAGAATCCCATTACATCTGCAAATTTTATTAAATGTTATGTATGTATGTAACCCCATGTAAATTTGTTAAATTTCACAAAATATCTTGAAATGTTGACCATGGATTCAGATGAAATTTTGTCAAGGCTTGGATTTTGGGATGGATTCAATTACGGGTGCAGATTCTGGATCACTTTCTTCAAAGTATTGAAGAAATTGTATTAGAGACAGATCCGAGTAAAGCAAATTTGTCATGTTGTGTCAAGATATCATGTGATACCCTGAATCAAAGGATACATTGATGTAATGCCATCTTATGATGACACAAAATGGAATGCGTATATTGTGCACACTAACAAGCAGATCCATTCCTTCATTCAGGCGTTTGATTGCTGACTTTGCCAAAAGTGCTGTTATATGAAATAAATATTTTACTGATTGTTCATGACAAAGGCCTTGGCTGAGTTATGCATTGACTCAGGGCAGTTTCTCGTTTCCTGCTTTTGAGGCATGGAAAATGTTTTCTTCATGATGACTTTAAAATCTAACAGACATGAATACAATAAATTAATTTAAACTTGAGAAAAATGCTGTGAAGCTTGGAACAAGAAGTTCTGATTTAGAACAAATGTGAGATTTAAATAATTTAGTGGATTATAGTATCATTTATTACATGGATTATGCGTAGAAGCTGCTTTCTGATGAAATGCTAAATCAAGGCTTTGCTTTTGTATATTTTGTCACGGTTGGTGATTAATGTCTCGGTAGCCTAATAAGGGATAATTGAAACTCTTTGCGTCTCACATTTATTTATTTAAAAATAAATACATATTTTAAATGTGATGTTCATTATACACAGCAATGGAATTAGCAAGTTTCAGTAATTTCAGTGGTTGTACACATTTTGGTTGCTTTGTTGATTGATGTGTTTCAATAAATGGATCTTTAATAACCAAGTAGGAATTGTCATATTATGCATGACATGTATTTGTTATTTCATTCATTAATTTGAAAGTTAGGACTGACAGAAGAAATGTTTTGTATTGTCTATATATATAGTATTTTTTATTTATTTAGGAAAAGCAAACCATTAAACCCCCTTTCCAGTTCATCATAATTCCAAAAGGTTGAATCAAAGTCAATCATAATTTATTGGAAGGTCTGAATACGTTCGCCTCACATTCAAGATCTCATCATCTCATTTCTAACTGACTGGTGATGAGTTTCAGGTATTTAACCTCAGTGAGGTTGTTTAAACACTCGATCATTGGGGTCACATGTCTGCAGTTGACCCAACTTTTCTGCGGCATCGTGAAATGATCAAACTGTTCTTTTTAATCATACAATTGACAGAAGCCGAGTATAAAGCAAAGATTTTAAACGCCTGTGCTGCTCCAACTCTACTCAGTACATGACCTTGTAAGCGAGACAAACATGCACTGTGCTCGGCTAAGAGGTAGAGAGTTCAGATAAAGAGTGCGGGACGTGTGAGCTGATCTTGTCTGAATAGCTAAATAGCCCACTCACGCAGTCCTCCAGAGCCCTCATTACATGCCGCATCTTGAAAGGGCAAAGAGGGCAAACCGATCATAAAGAGCTGTGATTATGACAGCGGGAGATAGATATTCACTTTGAAACCATCAGTGTCAGCAGGCCCAGCCAGGCCAAGACAGAGGATGAGACAAAAATAAAAAGCAACAACTCAGAGATATCTTTTTTTTCTGAGCCCTGCCGTGGTCAGATAACTAAATCTGCATTGTAAAACGTTGAAAATGTGCAAATGGAAAACCACTTTACTGTCCACTAGGCAGAAGGTTAGCTCATGTTTATTTGACATTTTAGCTCTGAACCCCCTTCTTTTGGATGAGAGTTTTTCTAAGTCAGCGAACCATATTTTAGACGTGTGAAATATTCTTTTGATGGCTGGTGCAGTTTTTAAACGAAAGAAAGTAAAAGTGCAAATGAAGTTAAAAAAAAGCAATGCACTAGCATAATACTTTGGTGTGCCGACAAATCCTGCCGCATATATAAAATGCCTGCCTTGTTTTTTTGTGTCGGTGAAGAGTGGCGCACTCAGTTTAAGAATTCAAGCGGAGTGACTAAAAGAAGACTCAGCTGAACATTCGCAACCTGTTTTTTTTCTTTCTTTGTCTTACAGGGACATTTTCTCCTCTAAAGGGCATTGATGCTCAGACAGCACCGGTGGAATATCAACAGCCTTCACTAGTCCGATTCAAAGTCTCTAATACTTTTTGAAATGCTCTCTTGGAAAATGCCATTTAACTCTTGTGCTTGATTTAAGATGTTTCTTCAATTGGAAATCAAAATCAAAGAGCGAGAGACAAATGGTAAAAATAGGGCTGCACTAATAAAGACGTTTCCAATCTGTCTGCTGAAGCCATCATTCGACCATTCATGCAGCAGCGGTGACACCGCCAAACAAATTATTTTCATCACGCTTCCACCAAGCTGTTACCATTCACCATGTGTGACTTGATAACATTTTGATTTTACATGACATATTTCATCCTTTATTTTCTTCCTTCCCGCTGCTCAGATATATTCCCATATTTCTAGGATTCTGAAGGATTTTTATCGGCAGATGTGAAAAAAGGTCACTGCAGATAGAAATCTTTGCAGCTAAAAGACGATTGGTGACAGGAAAATTCAAAGTAAAACGACGGCGAGCTGCCAGCATTCAGAAGGCAGGCGGAAGAGATGAGCTGTGCGGTTAGCTCCGACCGCTACCTCGCACATAAATAGCACCGCAGTGCTTGCTAAACAACTCATAGAGTTCACAGCTCAGAGACCAGACCACACAGTCGATCTCTGTTTATTTACCAACCTAATCTCTTTTTCATGTTGGTCTCGTGTATCTCTCTGTTTCCACGTGCTGTGTTGCTTTGCATCTGTCTTTCCAACCACATCGCTCTCTCTCTCTCTCTCTCTCTCTCTCATGCCTTTCCTTCACTGCACATCTTTTTCTCTCTGACCTGCCTGTTGACCACAATATCCATATATGCAGTTTAAAAAAAAAAATCCAGCTTTAAACTTAAAGCCAGGACATGTCAATGACCCTTTCTCTGAGCTGAAAGCACATAGATTCATGGAATTCTGTTCTCCCTTTACTCAGGCTGCGTGTCTCAGACGAGGCCTGGCAGTGACTCACTAGGTTTGACCTCTCTGAATAAATGCAGATGATGTACTGAGGCTGAAAGAACAGGCAGTGCATGCAAGAACATATTAGAGCAAATACCGGCGGTGGTTCTTCTTCTTCTTCTTCTTCTTCTTCTTTGCAAAACCACTTCGATTCTGCTCAAAGCAACAAGTTGAGACTAAGATTTACGATATATTTACCCATGGATTTACTTAGCATGAGCTAGCCAGGGACCAGCTTTGTCTTCTGTCTCCCACAACACCATCTGAGTGAGAGAGATGGGGAATTAATGCACTTAACTGCTGAATCCACAAGCAAGGAATCGAGCCGTTAACTCACACAGACAGTGAGCAGACTGCCTGTCAGGGATTTAAAGCAGAAAAAGAATGATATCATGGAGGCCTGACAGAGAGCAGACAAAGACAGAAAGAGATGGAGAGAACAGGGTCCGGTCATTGCTTCCCTGTGTTCAGCACATCTTTTGATATGACAGATGGCAAACATAATTAGTCACTGTTTTCTAGGCTAACCCTCTGAGTTTGCAGTACCACTGCTATGCATATGTATGAGGCTGAATCCTTCCTTTCATCCTCCCATTTGCTCATATTTGCTGTCTGGACAGATTCTGACCCAGTGGGTCATGCCAGAAAAGCAAAGCTGACTATCCCTCAGTGTTGACTGGCAGAGATCTGCGCCATCCACAGTAACTTCCTCTTTTCTCCCTTCAAATTTATAACATCTCAAGACCATCTGATTGTTCAAGCTTGCCTAATGTGCGCTCTGCGTCGGCATGTGAATCGATAAAGTGACAGACGCTGTCCACGTCTTTGCTGTCTCTCTCCTCCAAAATGTCTGTCAGCCACAGTCAACTGGAAGTTCCCCATTAACATGCTAGAATGTAGTCAGTAAGTTTCTATGCGTGTCGACAGACTCAAGTTAAACAGTAGCGACTGAGGCAACATCTACAGCATCTTACACACAGCATGACTTACTGCACTGAGAAGCATGACACTCCCAACCCAAACAATCAACCAGCTGTACTGCACTGAATAAACGCACACACACACACATACATACATGCACATACACACAACACAGACAACCATAAACACAGGCACAGGCCAGCAGAGGCTGTGAAAGTGCTTAGATGTGCGTATGAAAGAGCAAGAAGAGCCGCGTTCCTTCACAAGCCGCTCAGGACACGCTGTGTCACCTTCGTCACCAAAGGGGAACTGGATCATGCTTCAAAATGTATAGCTGATCCTCTCCAGCCTTTCATTCCCCTTACAAACCCTCCGCCTCGTTCCCGGTGACCTCCAGGATGCAACGGGATATCTCTCATCCCTTTCTCTCAGAAGGCTGATGTCTTCACATGGACAAGAAGATGTGAGGCAAACAGAGCTGTGCTGCCCCAGCCTCTGAACCCACGGAATATAACACGACTTCTGCTCAAAGAAGCTCCAGGCACAGATCGAGAGATATCTTCTTCTTCGTCTTCTTTTTTTTTTGGTAGTGTTTTTCACATTTGTCGATGCGTACTCACCTTTCCAGGTCAAGCGTGAAAAATACATGCAGGTGGCATCGTCGGAAATGCCAATAGAGAAATCAAAGCAATCAGGATGGCGCTCGACTGGGGATGTTGGTGTGATAAATCATGTTGTTCTTGACTGATGTCAGAGGGTCGGAAGGGGAGGAGGGTGGGGTAAGGAATGTGAAGATGGCAGCGCATGGCAAGTCGCAGTCGTCTAAACCATGTGTTCGGAGGAACGGATAGAAGATACACTTTATTCAAGGTTGTGATTCAGAGTGTGACTCTTGACTCAAAGTCATTTGTGACATAGTGACCTTTCACAGCCCCCCCCCCCCCCCCCCCCCCGTTCGCTCTGTGAGTTATTTCTTTGATTTAAGCCGCGTGTCACTGGCCTTTCTCTCGTGGGAAATGATGACAGATGCACTGGGCTCAAGATTAGTTCAATAGGACATTAATGCCTACATCAGAAAAGCTACAAGACTGCAAGACCACTGATGGATGATAGTTCCTAGAATGGCTTTCCAGGCGAAATGATATCGAAATGCATTCTTTAGCAGCAAAAATGTTTTCGGCCGACGCTGTGCCTGCGCACTGACACATGATGATTAAACTTCTCGCTTTCAATCACACAATATCGCTGAAAATAGCACTTGGTTGTTTACCATGCTGCCATTTCCCTTTGCCTACTGAAGTATGACTTAAATAATGCAATGATTGTAAGCAGATGAGGAATGCCATCTGAATAGTCTGCACCTACAGTTCAGCCTCCCGAGGCAGCCAGCCATTCCACCTTAAAGCCTGATGAATAACTAAGGCAAGGGAACACTCTCCACGTGGATGCATGTGGATGACTGAAGGACTTATCTGAGGCTCCATTAACCTTGTTTGTGTAGAGGCACATCCACAATCCTAAACCCGCATCGCGTGGGAAACCTCAGGAGGCCTTCCACTAATTAACCTTGTGGAGACACCCGCGGTAAAGGGAGACCGGGGCCAGAATAATAAGAAGGCCTTTGCTTGGGCCATTAGCAGGAAGATTAGCACATCCAACTTTCAAGTAGCTTTTTGACACAAAACCAATATCTGTCTGTAATGGTACGGTCTGTTGTGTGACGCAGCTGGATTGTAAGTGAAATATGCTTCCGTCTCTTCACAGCTTGGCTCATGGCAGCGCTATTGGAGGGTGATCATTTGGATGTGTGTAATGGCGTGACAGAAAATGTGCACACAATATTTATTCTCATCCCACATTCTTGCACAGATTCATTCCGTAACATGTTTCTTTCACAGGGGATCAAACTAACTATCATTCTGGGAAAAGACAACCTTCATCGGTCTCAAGCCAACATAAGACAAACAGCGAAGGCTATTTAGACTCATTAATCCTCCAGACCTGCATGTCTGGATCAAGGAAATGTATTTGTTCATGTAAAATTAAAATGACAGAATTAAAGCCGCCAAGCAAACTTTATTGCATGAAAACGAAAGACAATTTCATTAATTTCATCCAAAATCCTGATTATATTATTTCATTGTCCATCTACTGCGAATGTCTTAGATTGTTAAACTCTAGACAACGTCCACCTTCCAGAGTCCAGGGCTCTGGCATGTCAGCTCTCCAAACTCTTTGTCCATTTCATTTTCCTGCTAATGGACATTAACTAGCAGCAACGTTATTTCCAAACTGGGCAAGCATGAAACCTGTTTCCTCTCGAGGTGGTCAGACTACTCTGTCGGAACGGTCCGAAGGTGCCAGGACCAGTAATCATCTTCAGTAATACAAAGCAATGCAGGCAGAGAATAAAATCACATCCCGAGAAATAAATCAAGAATCATGCTGTGATGAGAATACATTCTATACCGAAACATTTAACACAGGATGAAGGAATGATGTTTTCTCTTGGTGAACATCTTCCCATTAAACCAGCATTCTCCATGGTCTGTACTGTATTTGGAGTCTTTATTGGATTTATTGTTCTTTATTGGATTTTGTCTTGAAATATACTGGAGCCATCGAGGGATGGTAATGGAAGCGATTCCAGAATTTGATATTTCTTAAATTCTAAAGTAGATTGAAAGAGAATTGTTTGCTTTAAGGAGAAAATATATTTAAAAGCAATAAATCATGGTTTTTTTTTTTTTTTTTTATCAGAATATGTCATTATATATCTTATTCTTTGTCTGAACTGATGATCTGATTCAGCCTTCATCCTTTCTTATTTCCCCTCCCTTTAGATTTTGACTTTATCTGCTAAACATTGAGGTGTCAGTCACATCCCTATCGTGCATCTCTTTATAAAGATCTTTTGGTTTTGCACTTTGTTTTGCACCATTCCCCAAAAGAAAAATCCAAGACATCATTTTGAGCTAAGGGACACAGAGCATTTAAACATCTTTTATAACTCCCACATGACACTTTTTTTATTCCACCTCCACACACCTAGAAGAAGATGTCCGATCAGAGAGGTGACTGACTATTAGTCACACTTCAATAGGAGCACTGAGGAGTTGGTCAGGACTGAAAGCAGACGGAATTATCACCTCTTCACCCCTGATTGATTTGAATGTAGTTTTTTTATTTTCTATTTTTTTTTTGTCTGTGTTAGGCAGCATTGTGAATCTCCAAAGAAAAAGTGTCGGAATAACTTTGTACTGCAGTGCTGGGTGACAGCACGGTGTGTGCTCGGAGACCTTCTGGGCTTCATGCATAATGCTCTTTGTGTTTCCTGGGAAAGATGGACGAGCGACAGGGAGGACTGAGTAACTTCCAGAATTTTAAATGGATTCCACTAACTTTTTTCACCCCCTCTTGCCTCTTTATCGCGCTCTCCTTTTCTCTTTCATATGATTCGCATTAAACAGGCGACATCACTGATGTGGCCTTTTCCTGTGTGTGTGGCACAGGAAGAAAAAGAAATGAGCTTCCTTTGCATGCTTTTGCTGTCTTCTCTCTCTCTCTCTCTCTGGCTCTGTTTATTCTGCTCCCTTTCTCGAAATCTAACATTCTTTAGTCTCTCAGTTTTAATGATTTATTTTGCAAGAATGACTGACCTGTGCTCTCCCGCAGTTTTAAGTATTGCTTCAAAAGAGAGATTTATTTCAATTATTTCAATTTTAGACAGGGACAGTGCAAAGACAATTCTGGAAATATCGCAATTAAGTTCAGCTGTTTTGCATATAATACTGGCCGTTTCTTTTCGAGCGGTCGGCTGAATGCATGTTTTTGATGGGCACCTTGTTTTGAACAGCAGCGTCTTGTTTCATAATCAAATGAAATCGACTTGTCATGTCATGTCATGCACAACTTCCAAATTCATTTCAGAGCCACGGCTCTCATTACAGTGGTCTTGCAATATGATTCCATTCTGTTGTGTTTCATTACGTAACAGCACAGAGCCCATTAGCCCGTTGCACCCATATTTACAACCCCATGAATTATGAATGAGTTTCCTTTCATCACAGCTGGAATGAGCTCCCTGATGTGCAAATTACACTTAGGAAACCTGCTAAGCTCAGAGAGAGTTGCGCCACAAATTTGCACCGTCCCAGTGAGTTTGCATGGACAACAAAACACAATAAACCCTCCACACACACTTTAAAGTCCACAAACTCAACTGCTCACATTACATGAACTCCACCTCTTAAATGTATTCAATGAAGTAGAGGATTTAAGGCACAATCTGGTTTTTAAAGTCCTCTGGCTATGTTTTTCACTTACCGGTACAATAAATTGTAAGTGCAGCCTCTAACCTGTCCCGGTGGGTGTCCTCGGGACACTGTGGATGTGTCGTACACTTACTGCACTGCCCCTTCTCCCCCAGTTTCTTTAAACTTGAGATTCCCTGTAGTGTTTTATAATGCCGTTAGATATCCAGGCCAACCACAAGCTCCATCCTCAAGCAGAGATTAGTGAAGCATAAATCAGGGCGAGGAGAGAGGAATGGGTCCCCAGCGTAATGCAGAGGCGATTATGAACTCAAATGTGCGCTCTTTTCAATAAAAACATGAAATATGATCTGGCTTCCAGAGACTGGGAAGACACTCACAAGAACATTAACAAGAGGTGTTCACACTTAAAGCGCGGTCACAGCACCGGCACTGGTTCAGCCCACCATGCCAAGTTCAAATTGATCACACGAAAGTGCAGTGATGAATCGAGCATTCTTTTATGTCTGTGATCCAGTGATTGATTTCATGCACTACAGAAGCAGAATCTCTTCTTTCCAACTAAAATCCTAAGATTAATTGCTCCTTGTGTGCAAAGACTATAAGTGACTATAAGATTGATAGACTTATCACGAGGACTGAGCCCAGGAATGAATGATTTGATCATGTTTATGGGAGTTTCACGATAAATATCAAATCCAGCTGCAAAAACACATAGTAGCTCTTAATGTAAGAAGGAAACACTGAAGAAAAAGGCATATATGGGACGAGTACATTTGACATTTATGCACATTAACAGACAGATGATGTTGCTGGCTAGTCTTGACCATTTGGTTTCAACATTGACACGGAGGAAAGGCTGCTTTAGAGGTGGTGCAATTCTCTGATAGCGTGTAAAATCAAAGCTATGTGGAAAGTGGCTTTTCTTTTTATCCATGATGGAGATGGATGCTGGTTTCTCTCACATCACAAGCTTCGCCTCTGCTGTGCTCTGCAGTGCGCTGTTATGCCTCTAAATTATATTCTAGTGTAGTTCTTTCATTTGTGCTGCAGCAGATCTTGAATTCCATCACCCTATACATGCCTGTAGATATCAAGACTGCAAATATTCTCATTTTATTTTTCGATTTATTGAGGTGTTTTTCTTTTGAGGAATCATGGAAAATGTTGAAAAATGTCTCCCCACTGGATCTGCAACCATGCATCATATTTTGTAGCAATGATTCAAATAGTTTTTTTAAACAAATAAATCAAGTAAAATATTTGAAAATGCTCCATCTCCTATTGATCGAGAAAGAAAAACAGTTCTCCAAACTTTGGATAATTCTGCTTATAGACAAACAAAAAGCCTGAACTTTAACGCCAACAGCTTCACTGTGTGTCAACACTGATTAGCAGGATGCCAGCCCCATTTGTGGGCAAAAGTCATTGTCTTATCAGGAAAATTGAAAAGACCCTAGCCTGTTTTCAATTCACTACTGACATGCAGGGGTGGCAACATGGTGCAGCGGTAAGCGGTGTTGCCTTACAGCAAGAAAGGTCATAGATTCAAATTCATTGCGACCTTTCTGTAAGGAAGGAAAGGAGGACTTTATTAATATTGGATTATTTTGGGCAACTGCCAATCCAGCTCCCACTGCTCGGTAAGGCAGAGTGAAATATTCTATTGTTCTTCAAGTAGGAAGAGCCTGGAGGTGGGTGATGAGTGGGGTCACAACCCGAACAAGCCAAGCATGCTGTGATATTGCCCTCATCTCCGCCGCGCTCTCTTGTTCCCTAACAGAGCATTCGCATATACACGGCCACGGCACCACATGTAAATGAATGTGCATTTGTACATGTACGATTATGACCCGATATGCATGGCATTGCGCATTCATGCACACTTAAAGATCAAAGCAGTAAATAAAGGCATCTGGGTGGTTCTGAACCCAGTAGCATCGTGCATTATTGATTGTGTATACATGTTCATCATGAATTTGATGAAAGTTAAAGACTTTCTTTTACGGACTACTTGAAGGGTATTCAGACTTATTTTGAGCTTTGGGGCAGCAGTCCACACTGAGGCTGAGACTCAAACTGAGACTCAAACCGCTGGACTTCTCCGCTTCCCAGCCCAACTATCCATTGAAAGAACTACCGTAAATATGAGTGTAAATATGTCATGCAAAAAATAATAATTTGCAGAGGGAATGTGTTCATAAAAATAAAACATATCCACTGTGACAACTCAAGACCCTAGTCAGTCTGGTTCATGCGCCTGACTGGCAAATTTATTGCAAGCAATGATATGTTGACATTAAAGCTCAAACTCAAGGCAACTTAATCATGAACACAATGATGTCCACTATGGAAAGGCTTAAACAGTTTCATGGGGAACCACCTATTGTTTAATGGTTTTTATTATTATGATTGCTGATGCAGAACTCTCTCGGTTTGCATTTGTTTCTGTGTGACTCATCCAAAATCCTGAATGAGGCAATGTGAACAGAATCCCACATCGTCGCCACAAGATTTTATATATATAAAAAAGAACTCAGAGCCAACTCTTTCTAATCGAGAGGCATTGCCACTCTGCTGCCCCCCTTCTGCCTCATTTTTATTTTTCCACAGTTCTGTATATCAGCTATTGGCCAGCGGTTGTGAAATATGTGCCTTTATCCTCTCAGAGCACATTTCCTGCCCATGACAGCTCCTCCCAGGGGGGGGACACACACTTATTTTAGTCTGGTGCAGGGAGCAGAGCCAGTTCTCACACAGCAGTAAAACAGACACCATGGCCAGAGAGACAAGCGCTTCACCTTTACTTGACTTTGTATGGACTAAGCCGGCAGTGGCCGGTTGCCGTTGCTCTGAGAGGAAATATTCTGTGAAAGCCACATCACAGCGAGCATCATCACCGGAAAGCTCTTATGCAGACGATGACATGCATGTCCTCAGGGCGATTGACTTATATTACATTTTGGGTTCAGATACCCAAAATGAAAATTATTATCGTACAGTTGTTGCATGTATGCAATACAATTACTTTGAGGTTCAGATATTAAAGGACTCATTGATCATCATTGCATTGTGTCAATCAGAAATAACCCAAGTGAAAGTGCTGCAAAAGAAAAAGTCAAGGATTTGCTGGAAAAAAAAGGCAGTCATATTTCATTTTGTAAGACATGAAATCCCATGGAAGGTTTTTTGGCATAGGACAGAATGCCATTTTTGGCTATCAAGAGAAGATAGTTAATCTCATACAAGCAATCAGCTTTTTTTTTCTTTTGCTTCAGAGAGGGATGACTAATTTGTTTCCAAGACCAGAGAGTCTCCATAAGGATGAAATCACACATTTCCCTATTTATCACCGAGAGATGCAGCCTGATGATGATTTCTGCAGGAATGCTGATCAAGTGAAGGTAACTCATGCCAAAGAAGAAGAGAAAGAAGCCTTTGCAGAAGCAGAAAAAATATATATATTTCTAGCCTTTTTTCCACCTTGATCAATAAGTAAGACTTATTTTGCCAGGTCACAAATCACTGAAGAACAGAAACCACAACTGCATGATTGACTTAAGCTGTAAAATGTAAATTATGATTAACCGACCGGTACAAAACAGGCGACAAACGATCAGACGTCATTTTAAAAATCTCACCCCTTGCAGATTCACCTCTTCAGCTTTACTGGAGTTGGGTCTTTTGGCCTGTTCTGGCCAAAAGAAAAATTGAAAGGTTGCCATCCGATCATAATGCAGGTATTCACACTGAAAGTCACACCTGTTGGTACATGAATGCAGATGAAGTGACAGAATTAGAGGTAATACCACTGTGACAGGGCGTAAATCATGTGGCTGTCAGTCTTAAGTGGTTAATTTTCTTGGTGCTATGCTTTACTCTGAACAAGGCGAACATTCTTTCACACACTTAGGCCTAAGGTTCCCCAGAGAAAAAAAAAAAGAATGAAACATGTCACATGTTGCAGAAGATTTAGAATCGTCCATCCGTTTGGTCATCTTCTGACCCGAATGTGAATCCATCAGTGGCCTTTTGTTAATGAACCGATCTATGATTTACATTGTCAGCGGCGCTTGTTTCCCGCACTCGCCTCTCCCGACGTGTCGACGGGAGAGTAAGCTGATTTGAGCTATTCGTCTTGAATCCCTGATCCTGTCTGCTTGTCAGCTGATAACTTTGGGTCAGCGAGAAGAATTGCTGCGAGGGAAAAAGTTTTATTACATAAAATCAGTGACGGAGCGACTGTGGGTATTTGGTGCTTGCATACAGATCTTAATCTAACGTACAAAATGAACGATGCATTGTCGAGATCCCAATCTGCAGCACATATTTATAGCAATAGAAAAATGCACATGGCACTATCTCACCCTTAATAGGACTATTGCAGCTGAATGAATGACCTTTAATACTAAACGTAGATGTAGACAGTTTTGTCCTTATTGCTAGAACCAAAGCAAATCCATGTGAGCTTTTCCGCCTCCGCTCAGGTGATCACAAGCTGCTTTGGGAAAACGGAAGCGCTGTAAGACATTTGTGGCATAAGCTGAACATCATGAAGTTTAATGAGGCTTAAACTTTGCAGATGCGTGTCTCCAGTTGAGTGATGCAACCTGGCAATTGTGATGAAGAAAGAATAAATTCGCAAAAACATACATCTTTCTTCTTCAAGCTGAGCAAAACCCAGAGTAAACCCAAATTAAAAGCTCAGGTGCATTTACCGTACATGTAACTGACATTTGTCACGCAGCACTTTTCACCTACAATGTTGGATTGATGAAAGCTAATGCTGCATTTCTGATCACACTACGAACCTATTCAATATTTTTAGATTGTGGGTGGTGAGGCTTTTTGTGTGAAGCGATACGCCCTCAGTTTGATTCAACAGACAGCAGCAGTTTGAATATATTCACATATATATATATAGTACTGTAGATTATAAATACTCTATGTGTATATTGGTGTGGCAATTGCATAACTTGCAATAACAGATAAGTGAAAAGGGACAAAGGAATCTTAACTAAATTTGGAGATAATGACAGATGCTCTGTCGTCTGTCAAATGTCTCAGGAGAGGACTCTCCAGCAGGTGGGTGAAGGGACTCGGTGAGTGTTGCGACATTGTGTCAGATGACATGTCTTATGCATTTATGAGAGCTATCCAGCAAGCCTCTCACCTTCACAGCGCCCCGCTGTCCCGACACGTCAGTGCACTCACATCTGAAAGGCCTTCACTTCTACACAGCCACAGTCAGACGGGGATCCATGTTGCTCGTCACAAAGGAGCGTTGAAAATGGCTGTCATTTTAAGTAGAGGCCGAGAAACCGTGCCTCGTTATTCAGCTAACCTGATTACAGACCTTCCCATTGCCTGTGCGAGTATAGAGTGTAATCTAAAAGCAACACCTGTGCCGCTCGGTGGTGCAAATATGGGATGCCAAAGTACTGGCACCCCTCCAAAAATGAATTAAGGTTGGCTATTAAGGTCTGTCCTGACCTTGGAGAGATGTGTACATTGGTTTATGCTGTCAGAAAAACAAGCTAAGTACAGTCTTTTATTTCGGAGTCACTGCAAAATGTGTAATATATGTTAATCCAGTTAGGATTGGGAGGAAGGAAGTTATTAGGTGGGAAGACGAGTGAGAGAGGGGATGGAATAGAGAGAGCAGAGAAGGAAAGGCTCAGAAATAACAGTGAAGGAGACCACTGAGAAGATGATAGAGAGGTGACAGGTTCAGGCAAGATCAGGCAGACAGACAACAGGGGGGAAGAGATAGAGAAAGCCAAGCAAGACAGATGGGAAAACAAGGGTACATTCGCACTGTGGCTGAAAACCCCTCTGATGGTGATGCTCCTGGTTTGTGTCACGTCATATGTGACACTGATGTGTTATTTTTCTGTCAATGTAATATAGAGAACAACCAAATGTCTATTTTTTCTGGCGTGAAGCATGTGAGAGGGATCATGTAATGTGGCAGCCCTGCCATGGTGATAAGTCAAGTATGTAACTCACCTGAGACAACGGACAGAATTTGCTTTCCACGCTCAGCGGAGCTTTCAAAAAATAGACCATAAAAACCACAAGGACACCCTGACTGTAAGATCGTCAGGCGTGTTCAAGCATCAAGCCTAATTAAGGCAGTCAATCAGATTTCATGAATCAAACGGACAGGGGGGGCAGTGAGGTTACAATGAATAGACGTAAAGAAGGTAGAGGACTTCAGGTACCTCGGGTCAACAGTGCAGGGTGATGGAGAGAATGTGGAAAGGAAGTGAAGAATCGTGTGCAGGCAGGCTGGAACGGGTGGAGGAAAGTATCAGGTGTACTCTGTGATGGGAGAGAAGGGAAAGGTCTACAAGACAGTGGTGAGGACAGCCATGATGGACGGCTTAGAGACAGTGGCTCTGAGGAGAAGACAGGAGGCGGAGCTAGAAGTGGAGGAGATGAAGATGCTGAGGTTCTCCTTGGGAGTGACCAGGTTGGATAGGATTAGAAATGAGACAATAAGAGGGACAGTGAAGGTTAGACGTTTTGGAGACAAGGTCAGAGAGGACAGACAGATGGTTTGGACATGTCCAGAGGAGAGACAGGGACTATATTGGTAGAAGGATGCTGAGGATGGAACTGCCAGGGAACAAGGCTAGAGGTTGACCCAGGAGAAGATACATGGACGTAGTAAGGGAGGACATGAGAGTGGCTGGTGTTGGGGAGGACGATGCAAAGGACAGGGTTAAGTGGAGAAGGTTGGGTTGCTGTGGAGACCCTTCACGGGAAAAGCTGAAAGAGAAAGAAGAAGATTGATTTCTTTAAGCATAAATACACACAGTTTGCTGCTACAGGCTTGACTGTTTAAATAAATACATTAGTGGTAAACTTTGACATAATAATTTGTTTCACTAACAAACAGCAAACTGTTTTGACAGTTCTGACCTTTGGGGTAACAGAGGGCCAAGAAGCAGTATATCAACACCGCTCACTTTTTTACGTAACTGTCCTCTGTTGAGCATAAGCTGCTCCTCAAAGACGGGATAGTTAGGAGACATTGTTTGAATAAACTGGAAGACGCTATTGGAGTCTGACCTAATGCTTCAGTGAGTAATCAAGCTGGAGTACATCCAGTCCCACCATTCGTCCCTAAATCATATCAGTCAGAAGAGACCGGGGATTGATGAAAAAAGGATAGAGGATTGACGGAAAAGTCTTTGGTGCCCATGTTCAAGGGGGATGGAGAGATTGTGAGTGAGAGAAGAAAGGGAAACTAATCACAACGTAAACATGCAACGCATTCTGGTGAGGGACATGTATGATATCGCCATCCCACATTCAGCTGTGTGAGGAGAGTCCAAACATTGAGACAGCACCGCGGTTTATTTGTGCATCAGACAGAAGGCAATGTAGACGTTATCTTCTGTGACACCACAGTTACGTAGCTATTTATAGGGACACCGATCTGTTGTCCCTTATAAACATTAAACACAGTGCAGGCTTAAAAAAAACACAAGCGATCTGACTTGAGATTTAGAACGTTGAAATATGAGCTGAGCAAGAATATACTCGATTTCTACAATCATTTTGTATGAATCAAGTATATTTATGTCTTCCTGACTTCTGAGTAATTGAAGGATTTGGGGGACCTTTTTTAATTTATTGGTTGAAAACTAGTTTGTGCTCACAACCTGAAAATGATAAGATAAGATAGAACTTAATGAAACATCTACCACTATCTTTTGACATGTGATAAGAGATACCATCGAATTGTGATAAATGGAGAAAATCTTTCTTTTTCATTTTCTTCTTTCTTCCTTTCCTTTAGTGTGTAACTTTTAAGTATATATGTAATTTATGTACTGTATATATAATTCCAACCAAACCAAAGTTTCTCAACAACGGAAGCCTCCTCTTGGCAATGATGCACCTTTTACTTCTGTCATGGATCCCTTGGAACTAGAGGGCCAGCCTCTACCTAAATCAAAGCGCCTGATTGAGGGAAGCACTATTTCAGGGAGACCCTGACCCTTCCTACTGTCTCTTGCCCGAGCTGTCTAGTCTAGTAGTCGTGGCATCTGTTGACTTTTCTTCCAAAGACCAAGACCAAAGAATCATCCGGTCCTCCCATCTTTTCTCCACTTGCTACCTGACTGCCGACAAGAGTGATCGAGAAGATAATCCGCAATCTACAGCTGCCATGATGACTTTTAGGAACCCATACAGTTGCTACTTCTCATTCCCTCTCACAGCGCTCTCTTCTCCAAAGTCGTAAGCTGTCAGTTGGCAGAGTTATGCTCTGACCAGGGAGAGGGCATTTTGTCATAGAAATGAAAAGTGGGGGAAAAGGATGTGGGCAGCGGAGGCCTATAAACTTGCTTTATTGCATTGCAGAGAGGCTCTTGTCTGGAGCTCACGCTTTTAATTAATGATACTAACTAACACCTGACCCTGCGCTACGTTTCGCTGGGCCTTCCAGAAGTCAGAATGTTATGATCCTCAAGCTGAGAACTGCAACCGGCTCTACAAGGACTACAAGGTACATCCATCCTTGAACTGAGCAAATGTTACACAGTCCAAGCATTATATCCGTTTGATCATCGCTTTTGCTGCAAGAGCAAACCTTTCAGTCTGAAAGCTTTACCACAATGTAAAAATGTATTTTCTTTATATAAAGGTGAGAGCTGTGAAATTGGGGCTGACCCCAATTACGCTGATGATCGGACTCATTCTGTTCGTGTAATTCCTTTTATTTTATCAAAGTAAATTATTATCATAAAATAGCAAAAATAGAATAAAGAATCCATTCCAATAAATTGGTATATCCCTCTGCTAGAGGGATATACCAATTTATACTATAAAAAACAAAAAACACATTGGATTCAGGTAGGAGAAACCTGACAACATCAGCACATCACACAAAAGACAGGAAAATCATCCCAATGAAATATTGATGAGGCACTTAAAACTAAGATTAAAAAAGTATAGAGGAAAACAAAAAGGAATCCTTTATAACTCATCATGAACAACAGAAGAGAACTCCTGAAATATAGATTGCTGGATTTGCGACCTGGAATGACCGACATGCCGTCCCAAGTCTGTCGCGCTCAGCAGCGATGGTCCTTGATGGAGAGTCATGTATTATGGATGCTACAGCAGAAGGACGTGGGAAGAGTCCCATGCCCTCCGATGTTTTATTAATCCGTCAACATTTGATCTTAGACCGTTGACCTGGGATCTTTTTTTCAGGCTGTTTTTGGAGAGAGATTGTTAAAAAACAACCCCCCCCCCCCCCCCCCAAAAAAAAGAATAAAGAGCGAAGTCTTTCCTCTGGATCGTCAGGAGGAGGAGTTCCTTGACTAACGCTGGTACAGCTAAAGACAAGGATGAGTCTCTATTGGCATAAGATGGATGATTTATTGCTGAAAGAGGCTTCTTTTTAAAGTGTTCAGACAGAGTGGTGCCTGGTGTGTGTGATCAGTGATATCAATAGTGAAATTAGAGTCTCTTTCTCACTCTCCCTCTCTCTTTTTCTGTCTCAGTCACACACACACATACACAATTTGAATTCCCGAGAGCCAAGCAACAGAAGAACAGAAGCTTTCAAGCAGAGTTACAGAGTTGTACTTTAAATGGAACGTCTACGATCAAAGAGTTCAGCAACGCGGTAGACGATTTACCGATTCGAAGATCTGTTAAAAATACACATCAACTCCGATTCACTTTTAATTTTCACAGTTAGTGTATAAAGATACCAAGAACAATTGATAAACTTTTGAAGAACATCCAGCTCACCATGTGGACGGTATAAATCCAATTAGGAGGGGAATGAGCTGCTCGGCGGAGGTCTGCGCTCTCTGAGTGCTTTTCTAGTTTAAAATGAAATTGGCGTTACAGAAAAAGCATCTCATGTGACGTCTATAGCGGAATCTTCTCCCCAGCTCTGCATTCATTCCCTTAATGTTTTGAGCTGACGAGTGGTGCTGTATGTCACGAGGCTAACGGAGGAAACCCAAAAGGGAAGTGCAAATTCATAACTTTAATATCCAAAAACAGAGTTCACAGAAGCAGGTTATCAGTCCAAACAGGCAGACAAATAAGAATGGGGGGGCAGGCAAGCAGGCAGAATCAATACACATTAATCAAACAGGAACGCTAACAATCCAACAGGGAATTGAGCGCTGAACAGGGTATATGTAATGTGGACAAGCTTCTGTGGACAAGACAGGAGATATTAGTACGGCGAAAACACAGAATAAAGATGAACTTAACTCCTGGCAGGAGTCATGGCATTGCGTGTTTGAACTTTATGGCATCCTAAAAGCTGTTTGTTGGTCAGGAGATGCTTAATTGTCAGGTTAAATACAGAGGTGGAAAGTAAAAGAGTATTATTGGTGAGGTTGTGGGAAATAAATAAAAGGGACAAATAGTATGCAGCGTTTTCGCGTTTCCTTTTCCATAAAAGGCCAAATTATCAATCAACTGGGTTTTAGCAGGGCTTCATGCTGATGTCACGTCATCAGTTCCTGCACTCATGAATAAGTCAACAATGTGAGAATAAGTTTCACATCAGACGTAATCCCCTCTTAAATCCCGTGATGAACCCATTCAGCCACCGCAATTTCATAAGCAGGCTTTTTCGCTCTTTATAAAGTGCTACCATAGATTACCTGACTGCCTAAACCTTTTTTGACAGAAAAGGCTTTTTGAAAAAGAGCTTCGGGCTTTCTGGAGGAGCCCTTTCAACCATCCAACTGTAAAAAAAAAGAAATCAGGCTCTTACAGCAGGTGTGCCTAAATTGTTGAATGGTTGGCTATGCGGTTATGGAAGCCCATGGAAGTGTGTGTAGAGTACTGTATATGGGAATATACATATCTAGGCTCTAATTTAATTGCTTTCTTTGTCCTAGTCATGTAAATAGGTATAAATAGGTGATCACTTTGTATTGGATTAAATTCAATTGTAAATTCACTATCAGCATGACTTTAAATCTATAACCTATCAAATAAAGGCTTGCTCGGTCTGCCTCAGGCGACACTTCCTTACTTTGTTGTTGAGGCTAAAAGTAAACCCAGCACAGAGACGAGCGTGAAATCGTGTGTACATGGATGAAGAACATTGATGACAGGTCCAGGCTCTGACAGACAGATGCATGTGAGCTGATTGCATTTATTTGCATGTCTGGAATGCACATTTACACATCAAAGACTTGCATGGTTTATTTGAACGCCATGCGCTTCCTTAAGATGCGTTCTATCGCCAGCCAACAGGGAACTAAAAGGGGAATTGCTCCTTGTAAGCACATTTGTACAGAATGACAAACACAATGGAAATCAGACAGATTTGACGCCAACAGAGGAATCATCTTTGATGCCATATTTGAGCCAACACTGAGCTTGTTCCATTTCATTACTTTTTATCTATCAAATGTGACCGGTTGATGCCAACAACTGGAAGTTATCAAATCATGCACCTTAATGTTTCTGCAAGGCTATAGTACTCTATTCTTTGCCGCTGTTCCTTCCGCAATCTTTATAAATCACTGCTAAATTAATTTAAAATAAATGTTTAGGTCTGAGGATGAAGCATGGTTTCTGGTAATTCCAGGGCACCTTCATTGTCTTTGTTCCAGTTCTAACTGTGCAATTGAAATGACTGATAAACATTTATATATTTTCCTGTCCATATTTTCAAATACCTAATGCATTATCTCATGCTAAACTTGTTCAAAATGTTAAGATTGAAATAATATGCCTGAGTGAAATAGTGCTCACCGAGGAACAGGTTTGGTGGACAAAGCTCATTTCAGAGCTATTCCTGCAGGTAGACAAATTGTTTTGCATGAACACAAAAATAAATTCCACATTTCAGTAATACAATTGGGATTTTCCATACCAGACTTTTCCATTCACTGGTAATATTTGGGAGTGTTGTCGATCTTACAGTGTTTCTCTGCTCTACTTTCTAATATTGATTTGAGAGAGAACAGAACAACCACATTTAAAAACCTGAAACACTTTTTAAGGAGAGGGAACGACGCCTTTCACTCATTGTTTGTGTGCATTAGCTTATTTTGAATGTGCTTGGGGCCAAAGGAAAGCAGCAAAAATAAATAATCCTGTTGTTAAATTGGCCCTGTTGGTATGACACTGGGGGGGACATCATTCCAAGGTTCTATTATTTCTTCTAACATACAAAATACATAAATGGGTAGACAATGCTTAGACTCTATTCTCAAATCATGCTAGTGTTTTATTTGCGAATAACTAACTACTGATCTAATCATCTAATGTCTAATCGTATTCACGTATGAGTTACAGAAAAATATACCTGGAAGCAATTGATCCTAAGTCACTGGGCCTGGAGACAAAATGTCTTTATTGTATTTGACCCAAACAGGCCTTTCATCTTACTTACAGTATTGACCTCACATAATGAGCGCAGAAAGAGAAAGGGGCTGAGAAGCACTTCATCGAGTACTCTTTTTATCCGTATGAAAGAGAATATCTTATCGTGACTGTTCCCATGTAAACCATGGGAATATTAAGGATAAGACAACAATTTATTTGCACAAAGAGATGAAACAGTTTAGCGGTGATAATCTTGTATACAGTGAAACACAGGCGGAGGGCGGCAGAGGGGAGAAAGCAAATAGAGGCTTTATTGCAATGCATCCAAATATATCCAGGCGATGAGTTACCAAATATGCAGGACCTATTTGTGTCAGTGAGCATCAGTGCATTTCACTTACAGACACAAAGTGCTACTTCGACTCCGCAGCACAACCACGCAATGCCTGCCACAACAATAAGTAGCCACAAGACAGGCCTATTGTTCAGAGAGCCGCAGCCACCTTTTAACACAGATTATATGGCTAGATTACATCCCTAAATAGGATTTCCTTTTCCAAGGCCAGAAGACACTAATGTGTAATGACCAACTCAAATGACCCGTGACTGAGCGAGGAAGAAACAAGCCTCTGGGGCAGAGTCTACCGAGTAGCCCTTATAGTTCGAGTCACTCGATTACTTTCCACTTATATGTAGGAATGGATGTAAACCTTTTAAAATGGAGAGATGGGGAGATTGGGCGATGGAGGAAGGGGACAAATGATATTGCTCTGCATGCAAACTCTGTCTAGTTCCTCAAAGGTTTTGAAGACTGTTGCAGCAGAAAGAGCCCGATGTGGAGATGTCAGGCTGCACTGCTCGATGCTAACCACTGTTGGCAATCAGGAGGATTGACTCCTCCCATCCAGGCTGTGGGACGGGTGCCTCCCAGGAGGCTGCCGGTGATTGAAATGGAAATTTAGGACATAAGTGAGTGCTTCAGAGGGAGGAAGTGTCTTGCGCTCCATGCCCATCAGTCTGTCTGTTCATCCTGCTGTGCTTTATTACTGTCACTTTCTGTTCGCATTAACCCATAATCATTCACGGCACATAATCACCCTCAGTGTGTTCGGCTCGGAAAAAAGCCAGCGCCAGTTACTTTTCAATTTGAGTTCATTATACTTTTAAAGATTTGCATAGAATTATATTTTGAATGTTCTTTTAAGGGAAGCAGAAGTCCTTTGTCAAACAGAATGCAATGAGGATGACCTGAAGCACATTTCTTCATGCATTTTCATGAAGAAGAGACAACAAGTAATTGTCTTGTCTCCAGTTTCTGAATCCAGAAGCTGGAGAACCTGGAGAGAACCCATGCAGACATGGGGAGAACATGCAAACTCCTCACAGATATGCCACTGCTTGTTGTATAAATCCTTCTGCACGAAGGATTTATACAACAAGCAGTTTTAACATGGGTACCCGATATTAGTCTTGTGTATCTTTGTGTTCCTGAGTTATAGCTAGTTATATTGAATAATTTAGGGAAGGTTTTTTTTTTACACAACATTATGTCACAGGAAAGATTAATTTCTCATCACATTTGAAGAAGTTTACTCGGGTGGTCCTATTATTAAAATAAATAAATACGGTGGACAGATTGATTGTTGGGCCAACTAATCAAAATCGAACACATGAGGCCTTTGGACGAGCTTACAACCAGTGTACAGATATTAAAACCAGTTTGTGTATGTATAATATTTCCTTTGTTCATGACTGCAGGCAATTTATTCATGATAAAGATCAGAACAGCACAACACGTCTCGCTATTCATGCCGACTTCCATCATTTTTGTGTTGCTGCTAAAAGGTAAGATATGAAAATCATTAAACCTTTGATTTATGCAGCCCGAACAGTTTGGAGAACAAAGAAACCGTAGGATGGCGAGAGGTTCCACTGTGCAAGCCTCAATATTTAGCCTGTGTGTTTGAAAAGGTCATTAATGATGGACACGGACCCCTCTGGTCAAAATGCCGATAGCTCTCCATAAAGCAAGCAGGCCTGAGTCGGTCCCTGCTGCGTCAGGCATTGCTGTTTGTCACTTTTCAAACAATATCAAACAAAATCACATCACCTTTCTTGTTTTATTATAAAGACCAGAAACATACAAACACTTTAAAAAGGAGATGAAATGTAGTGGGTGTTTTATGCATGCTGCATCCTGACATCCACAATAAACTGTATGTGTCCTTGCTCGAGGCACATCCATTTGATTGTGCTGCTTTGCAATATTAATGAGTGAACAATCACTATTTCATATTTTGTCCAACAAGCACGAGCTGAATGTCATTCCCTCCCTCATTATCATTATCACATCTGGCGCGTGCTTCCACAGATGGCGCCATAATAACAGCACCATGTGTTCACACCTGCAGCGGCTGTGTCATTTGTCATAATAACCTCTGTCTGAAGTCACCTCACATAAGACCAAAAACAACGGAAACACATGATGTAATCTCTGTGGCATCCCCCCCGCTAAAAAAACCAACCAAATGACAGTTTTGGAGGCTAGATAGGTGAGGCTTTTGGTGATGTTCAGTAGATTGATGGCTACAAAACTCAGTAACTTCCTCTAAGATTAACTTGATGTGGATTTTGTAGCTAACATGTTTAGACTGAAGGTTGCTGAAAAGACGAGTGCGCGATTGTTTGCTCGGTTCAAATATGTTGCTCACTGTACTCTTTATTTCTTTAGCTCTGGCACCAGGTATTTTAGTTGTCCTCTATTGGCTGACGGGGCCTTGAGAGCTGTTAGTATTTCACTTTGCTCCCTGCAGATCTGCTACAGTACTTAACCTTTGTCTCCATTTCCCCAAAGCAGTGGGCTTCAGTTGTTTCCAGCCTTTATACCTTCGCAGTGAGTGTTGGCTATTCTACTGGGCTACATGCGGTTCTGTGATGTCGTTACATCACATATGAGCCTGCACTGAAATAGTCTGTTTCAAGTGATCATAGGCTAAAAGATCATTCCAAACCAATGCTGATGCTGTATTGTAATGGATGATAGAGTATGATTTGGTTTCTTTGGAGATAGCAGTGTTCGAAGCAGACTCCACCGCTGATTCTGACTTGCTAATTACCACCTCGGAACCCAGCCCCCTTCAAACAACTTTAGATCTTTGTAGAAGCACCAGTAGATAAAAAAGTATTGAAAGGTTCTGGACAACACTAGACAAGAGAGGAAGGAGTGCCACGCCGAGGAAAACACTTCTCCTCACGCCATCTACAGACAAAAGCAAGGCAGGTGTTTGAGTCTGGTGGATTCATGCAGCAGGGAGTCTGGCTGTAGGACTACCACATACCTAGTTTAGGTTGGTTGCCATGGCCTCATGGGGGCTGTCATCCACACACCTGCTGAGGGAAGCAGGAGTAACGGGAGGGAAGCTATAAAAGCCAATGATAGAGCTGGTTGAGGAGGCAAAGAAACGCAACTTCTTGCTGTGGCTGAGGAGGAAAAACAAGTCAGGGGCAAAAATACCTGACCCAGACAGCAGCTGCAGGGGGGGCGGCAGCAGCAGGGTGTACCTGTCACTATCCTGCCGCTATGGGACATTCATTATTAACGGTAACAAAACTTTGAAGATTGGCGGTTCGTGGCTGTCGACCCAGCAGCTAACCTGTGGGCATCAGAGGAGGTGCGACAGGCAGGTTATCTCACCTACCTGCACGTCTACCGAAGATGAAATTAAGCTCAGAATGGAGCTCGACTGATAAAACTGCCTGGATTTCAGCTCCACTTATATCTACAGCTCTGAACTTTCTTACGTGTGTTTCCCGTGTGTTTTATGCCGCCTTATTGGATCTCTGAATAGATTATCCGAATTTTCTTTGGAATTAAGCAAGCACAGCTTTGATATCTACAGAGGTGAGGGCCATAATAACAGTGCTAATGATTACTTTGAATAATGATCTGATAACCAGACAAAAACACGGCTTCAATTCCATCAGAAATCAGTGGCAGTTTAAAGAAAATGCCCGTTATGAATTCTGCACCAATAGAAACTTTAAATAGTTTGAATAACAAGAAAATCATAGAAAAAATAATTCTTTCTAAAGAGGAACAAAAGATTAATTTAGCATCACAGATTTTATTTTTAGTCTGTATAAGAGAATGAAAACGTATTCTGAGTTTGTTAGCGCATGCAATGATCAATTAAATTCAATTTCAATTCAGTTTTATTTATATAGCGCCAGATCACAACATAAAGTCATCTCAAGGCACTTTACAGGATTAGCAGGGAAAGACATGCAGGGAAACACAGAACCCAACTTGACCCGCAAGAGCAACGGAGGCAAGGAAAAACTTCCCTTTAACGGGCAGAAACCTTGGACAGAACCTAGGCTCATGGTGGACGGCCATCTGTCTGGCCGGCTGGGTTGAGAGAGAGAGAGAGAGAGAGAGAGAGGGAGAGAGAGAGAGAGAGAATGGCAGGTCGGAGACGAGTCAAAACCTAAAGCACTGAGGTGGAGGAGTCGGCTGGGACCAGATATAGCATCCAAAGAAAAATAAGCCAAGGTGGCAGTGAGCTGGGAGATAGGAAAATCAGCATTTCAATTACATGAAAGCAATTGTTTTTATCTTGAGTGCAAGTTAATGAAACTAATTAGTCCATGCAGTATGAACCCTCTGGCACGTCAGATAATCGCCAGAGGCTTAGATAGTGCCAGTCAATTTTCAGCTTACTGCAGTAGAGAGGAAAAACAAACAGGGTTTTATCGCTCCGGCAGACATTGCACCTGAGGGTTACATCAACTTCAAGACCTCCTTTCACCTTTCTAGCGTACGTTGTGGCCATTTACATGAAGTAGCTACAACAGAAGACTTCCATTAGCCTCAAGCTTTAGCGCCTGCGGAACAAGACGAGTCTAATTTAATTGAAAACCCCACTTTGAAAATATGTCTGAACTCTGAAATACTACGTATCCACTTCACAAAAGTGCATGCCTTTGCTACATCGCTATGCAGCACAGGTTACGAAACCCGTTGTGAATGTTAAGAATGTATATTTTTTTTACAAAAGCCTGAACTACCCAAGAGCGAAGACATCTGCAGCTTGCTTGCGCGTGACTCACTGTTGCAACGAAGATGTTGAATCAGACTCAGGCAGGGATATAGCGTCGCGAAGGAAAGCACAAGTCGCAGTACAGCAGAGCATACGCAGTATGTTTGATGTTTGATGCTCTGAAAAATGTCTTCTGAAAGATTTTGCAGAAGAAAAGATGGCAACAATATAAAGTTCCAAAGTGTTATTTTACAAAACAGAACAAAACAGTTTTTCAGTTTAAGCTGTTTTCCATTTTTTTTTTGCAAAATATATAATCAAACAGGAAAAAGGATATGAGATAAACATGAGCTTTTTGAAGAGATTCAGGAGAGGATAACAAGCTTGGGGACAAAACATGCTGATGCAGGAATAGTGCAGGGCAATAGTCGTGTGAGGTGGAGAGAAAAACATGGCTGACCTTTTCTGCATTCGAAAAAGACAAGCATTGCCTGGTCTTTGTTAAAGGGCTTGACATGACAAAGCATAGATGTTCATTCATTCATTATCCAACCGCTTATTCCATCATCGGGTCGCGGGCCAAGCTGGGGCCAATCCCAGCAGTCAATGGGCGAGAGGCGGGGTACACCCCGGACAAGCTGCCAGTCCATCGCAGGGCAACACAATTTTAGCGTCACCAATCAGCCTAGGCTGCATGGAGAACCCAGAGAGAACCCACACAGACACGGGGAGAACATGCAAACTCCGCACACAATGGCCACAAGTCGGAGACGAACCTGCAACTATCTCGCTGTGAGCCAACAGTGCTGACCACTGCGCCACTGGGCCGCCCCGGATGTGTTACCTGAATAATACTTTTCATCAGAAAAGTATTATTCAAAAAAAATAAAAGTTTCATTGAAAAAATGAAAAATGAAGTGCAGTTGCAGAAGCGAGGCTGAGCTGGAGGAGCTGTCCGTGGTGCTGATTCCAAACAACATCAAGGACCGGTGGTGAGAGCTTCCACAGGATTTACTGTCATCCAAAACAATAACCCTTTTATGAAACAGGAAATAAAAACATCTTATGAACAGCCACATGGAAGAATTCATGTAAAAGATACCTCTTTGTTGTCAAGTTATTCTGACTTTTTATCCAAGTGTTTTAAGTCTCAATATTTAAACATGGCATTTCTGGCATTTTTTTTTTATTCACTTCAACATATCAATACGTACTTAGAGAAGACATGTTACAAAGCTCCAAGGAGATTTAGAACATAACCAAAAACTTGCGTGGATTATTTCTAGTTGAATCTGTTTGTCAATGCTCTTAGAACCGCTCGCTCGGCAATCGGTAGTCAGAACCGCAGGAGGATCTTTCTGATCGACATCAAGAAGTAATGAAAAACAGTTTTAGGTGCATTTGCTTCAGTCGCATTATGGAGTGCATGAGGTAAACCGCTCTGGTCAACAGTTAATCTTATGTAAAAAAAATATATATATTCATTCAATCAACAAGTCAATTAGTGGTAGGAATTGTGTGAGGTCTGGCTCATCACCACCAGCTAAAAGCTCCAGTTCCCTAATTCTGGGCCTGAGTAAAACCCACTTCCACAGAGAGGCTGTAGAGATAATCACCACGTGCAACCAGAAACTGTTAGTTTATCTGTTATTTAATGTTGGTATTTAAAAGCAAGGTAGCTGAATCACAACTTATTCTAAGCAACACACTAGGAAAGAATGATCAGAAACATGGACTGAAATCTAAAATGAAACACAAATCCTAGATTCATTTTAATCCTGGCATCAACCTAAAACATCTGCATCGCTCATCGCTCAGCTTCGAAAGATGCACATGTGCACACAAAATAAAATAAAAAAGGATTGCACTGGATGTCTAACATTATATTCTGGAGTGTAAAACTGTAATGTGAACTGCAACCAGGTTGTGTACAGAGGGCAGGAGGAGGAGGCGGCTCATGCATTTTTATTATTCATCACGCAACTGTGTAGGTACAACTCATGAATAAGTTGTGGTTCCCAACTAATAGTTATTTGTGAGTGATGAAAAGTTTGTACCAGGCATAATGTACTGCATATGGTTGAGGGGAAAAAACCGAGGTTTTGGGAAAGACTCGTATTTTGCCACAATGTGTAAAGATGGGAGCAGAGATGGCACTTTAAATACAAAGCAGGCACCAGGAGGTGGCTAACTTAGCTTAGCTTAGCACGAACACTGGAAACACTGCGAAAAAAAACTCAACAGACCATTGCTTGCAAGTCACTTATAATGACTTGCATGCAATGAATGGAATGAGAAAAAATAGCAGAGACAGATGAAGACAAAACGTAATTTGAGTGACTTCTTGAGTTACTGCGTTTGTGTTTGCAAACCCCTTTTCTGCAATGACCGAGACAGAGATACGATGAAAGATATAACAATTCCTTAATTAATGAGGCATTTCCACCAAAAATCTTTTTTTTTTTTTTTACCATGCATAGCTGCAGGAAAACATTACACTCAAAGCGCTTTTAACCAAATTCTGAAATACAGCACACCTGACGGAGCGCTCATTCATTCGCCACCCCATCCCAATTACCTCATTAGAGAAATGCTTTATGCACAGCTTCCATTAAAGGATAAAATAACCCAATTTTATCTTAATTTGGAAACCATTAGCTTGTCATTGCTGGGTATTAATATTTCCATTGGAGAATCCTTCACAAGTAAACTTATAGGATGCCTAAAATATTCATGGTTTATTTTCCGAAGGAGAAAACGTCTGGTGTATTCTAATGCTAATTTGATCCCTAATACTCCTGCTTAAGACTTTCGACAGAAGCCCTGTCTTTGTGTGTTA
Organism: Brachionichthys hirsutus; assembly: GCF_040956055.1. Taxonomy (NCBI): domain Eukaryota; kingdom Metazoa; phylum Chordata; class Actinopteri; order Lophiiformes; family Brachionichthyidae; genus Brachionichthys; species Brachionichthys hirsutus. The sequence goes on from NC_090904.1 coordinate 13,259,819, forward strand.
AAGTCCCGACCAAAAAATGAACCCTAAGAGCACCATCCTTAGACTGGAGGGCGGCGTCAGACACACAGCTGGATTCTTTCCAAGTCAAACCTCTGGAAGACACTTTATCCGCTTCCTCACCTGAATGCAACTTCAAGTTGGACTATCTGTTATCTGCTGTTACAATGAATTTGTTGTGCAGTAATGACGATGAAGGTGATGAATTTGCTTTACAATCTTCTAATGATGGTGGTGTAATACTGTATATGTTTTTTTATGTTTTTTTTTTTTTTACTATATTTTTACTGTTTTATTTCATTTAGGCAAGAAAATGCTAATTTTATCAATAAAATTATGAAAATAATTTTAAATTATTCTAAAGTGTAGAGGAGAGGATATCGGAACTATGGTTTTAAAATTGTTTGACATCCTCTCAGCATGGCCCGTTTTGTGTGTCAACTTAATGAATGTGCTTCTTAATGCCTAAAATATCTACAGGGTGCAAGAATCACCTCGTCCTGCTTTAAATGGCTTTGGATGGGTGAAAAAAGAAATAGGTCGCCGGTTCAGCATCCTAAATTTCACTTGGTCTTGACAGTTTGATGCCATATTTACTGTGTGAAATATAATGCTGTGAGATGTGGCTATTAGAACGGCTGTAGCTCTTTCTGATCAGAGCCCTCTGCGGCGCAGAGCTGTCAGCGGAACGCTGTGAGTTTTTGTTATTGGGTCTGAGATGCACGGCTCATCGGGGAGTTGGGGCAACAGACAGATGGATCCTGTGGGGTTCGAGTACACGAGTCCAACGCAGACAAGCTCAGTAGGTCGGGATGTTTTAGTGATGTTGCTTTACTTTTTATTTAACAGCATATACACTGTGATGAATGCACTGAACTCTCTTTGTCTGTCAGATTGAGATGATGTATTGCATGTAAAGCAGTGACCTTAGAAATATAAAGATCTGTCTGCTGAGGGAAGACAAAGGAAAACGTAGATATCTTCATCTTTTTTTTTTTACTGCACAAAATCAAGTTATGATTGAAGCTATTAGGAATGACACAGCAATTATTGAGTACTAGTTATCTATGTAAAACTTTGAAAAGAGAAAAAAAAGTGGAGAATCTGTAACCATAAATGTAAGTACAAATATCACATGAATGACATACATTTGTTATTTAATCTAAATAATATTGTGGTAAATGGACTCTTCCTTCGTACCGATGGACGGCACCACCGGCTCATTAGTAGAGGCAGCCATGAGCATGAACAGCAGCCACCGGGATCAATTTGGGGTTCAGTATTTATGTAGATCGAACAAGCGACCTCTGGCGCTGCCGCTGAGCTGCAGTATCTCCATGGTTACTGTTTATATCAGGACGCCCCTAAATTCATCCAGCGACATAAGCTTGTTGAGACAATCAAATGTGGAAGATTTTGGTTAAATACTTTACAAAAGAGTTCCATCCATTATGATGACACTGTGTGTAAGTGGGGGGGGGGGGGATGGTGCAAGGAAAGAAAAATCAATATCACTGTTGTACAGTGGGTCCAGATAAAGTTGCAGATCATCATCATCAGTCAGTCAGAAGGGACGCTTGAGCCTTGGGGGAGTTTGCACAGCCTATTTCTGTTTGCACCTATGTTTGCCTCTTCTGTTCTTTGCCTCCAAATGTGATTCCATTTCTTCTTAGACAAGCTAAGCTATCACCATTAAAGCCAAAAACAAATATATCAATAAACATATTTCAAGCTACATTTCAAATATCCTAAATCCATAATTGCAGCTGACTTTGAGGCCTTAATTCATCTTTTGGACAGAGCAAGCTACATTTCAATCATCTATTACTGCACTTTCGTCTTGTCCCGTCCGGGGTCTCCTCACAAACCACTTCACCCTGTCCTTTGCATCGTCCTCCCTAACACCAGCCACTCTCATGTCCTACCTCTCTACGTCCACGTGTCTTCTCCTGGGTCGACCTCCAGTCCTGTTCCATGGCAGTTTCAAACATGAAGATGTTAAAAATCTATTTCTATAGAAACCATCAGATGTGAGGTTTCAAAGCTTCAGATTTCACACAATTCAATGAACTTTTCAGCTAACCTCCGTCGCACAGCGGCGAGGAAACAGTAAAGAAACCCTGACTTTCTCTTCACTGATTGGTGTTTTGAAGCTATAACCTCTGCTTCTCTCAGTTCATATGGTCGGAGCACACATCCAACAACCATACAATTCTCCAGGTCAGATCTCGCTCTATTTTGCCAGCTGATATTGACTAAAGCGCCAAGCCTTCATGTAAGAGGAGCCTCTAATATCTAGCTGCCTGCTGATGAATGCCCTTTTGCCCATTGCGTCAAATCCACAGATTCGATTTAAAAGCCTTTAAAAATGACTCGAATCTTTATTGCACTGCTCAGTGAACAGAATACCCCTGGAATGAAATATAGTAGGAACAAGGCAGACCATATTTTATCCCAAAGTTTTACTCACTTCGAATGTCAGAGAGGGTTCAGACTGTCATTGTTCCAATGTTTTAACCTCCATTTTTACTGAGGCTGTCAAAACACATTTGAATAGTAAAGGAGCAGTCAGATTGTAAAAGGGCACTGATATATAGTTGATGGTCATGAAAATGTCTTTCTGTATTTTCTCAATTGTATCCTTTGTCCATATTAAGTGAGTGAAAAAAGGTCACCCAGTCACTTTGTCTAAGCAGGAAATGAAGGCCAAATATGGTTCAAGTTAAGATAATATGCCAAGAAGGCAGAGTTATGCTATTACTTACTGTAACTGAGGTGGAAATGGTTTGCAACTGACCTCTAACAGCATGCTACATTATGCATATATCATTGTGTACATACAGAGAGGCGTTGCAACATCGAACGCCCATCTTTTCAGTGCGATGCAATGCATAAATGGGACGAAGGTGAGGAGGGGTGGTGGCAGATAAATCACACCTGGGAATCATCTTTGCCCTAAAATGCCACCAATGGATTTAAGCATGTGTAATGTGAAGGGGAAATGGGTATTAAGGGAAGAGGACAGCCCTGAGAGGTTTGTCAGCATGGATTTCCTGGATTAGTGTTTGGGGGCAGTGGTGCGGAGTGACTGAATGCCGCGGCTGCGTGAAGGTAATTAATTAGAACTGCTTGTAACGCACCGTGCTCCATCCCATAATACCAATGTTGATTTGTGGCAGCAAGAAGAGGTTATCTGAACGGAACCTTGGCCAGAAATCATCTCATTAGGATTATGTATCTTCTCTCCACATCTCTCTCTGTGATTACCTCCCTCTTCTGGACCTCGGTTCTCAACAATCGCCACGCCTTCAATAGCTCGAGTCTGGTCAATTTAGTTCTAGTCTCAAATAGTCAATTTACCAGTACCAGTATTTAATAAATGAGTCAGGAGGCAGAACGTAGCGGGAGATGGGAGGTGATTGCGCCCTTGTTCTGTTCATTTGCACAAACCTCAGTTAATTGACTCCTGAGCAGCGATCCATTGGACACACACTATCTGCTGCCAGCTTCTTCCTGACCCCGCTCACGGCAGGGAACAAAAGAGCAACGGTTGTTTAAGCAAACATTTATTTTTGTGTGTGTATACCTGGGTATGTGTGTAAAACAGAGATTAGGAGAAAGGAAGATAAGAATAGACATATATATATATATATATATAAGCGATATAATGTGCAGGATGGGTAAGAGGAAGACGAGGAAATGCAACAGAGAAAAGGAGCAGCAAGATGGATGCAGAGAGAAGAACGAGCTTAATATACGTCAGCGGTTGATTCATTGCGCTATGAAAAGAGAGAGTCTGTATTGAGCATGTGTAATCCTCTGATGATTAATAGACAGTTGTGGGCTCTTAGCATTAGAGTAGTTGCACATCTGCTGATGAAACTTAAAGCAACAAAGACACATTATGGACTTTTATTCCTGGAACATGTTGTGTACTTTTCTTTTGAAGTTTGATGGAGAATCTCTCCTCTGGACACTAACTTACCTCTGCACCCTAGCGTTGTGAATGGTACGCTAGCTTTGCAAACATTGCGCTATTTAATGTTTTCCTTCTAAATGCTAATTCAAGTTTCACTTGGTTCCAGCCATGCCAATAATAGCTTCTTTCACAGAATGTACATATGCACCTTTTACTTTCGACACACAGTGACTGCTGCAATCCTTTAGAATTACTCCCACGTCGCGGTGCAGTTTGCAGCATGTCCTTTCACTGCGCTGAGAAAAACAGCGGTATACTGTTTAGCTTTCAATTTAAGTTTACAAAGACTTACAGTGCAGAAAATGCACAAACAATCCAGTGAGTCTTTGCCTTTGTGGTCTCAACCTCCGGAAATTAAATACAAAGACACATCTTGAGTAAGACACTATTATCTGTTGTAGAGCATTTATAATGATCGTAGAATGTTGTCAATAACTACTTTATAGAGATTGCATTGGCCATTAGAATAAAAAGTACCAGTAAATCAATTAATGCTGCTCAGTATAGCACATTAGGCAATGATGCTCTATCAGCAGCCACCCTGATTCAATTCAAGCAGCAAGCTGCACCGTTGTTTGTTGAACCAAACTGATGGAATATTTATATTCACCAACTCTGCCACAGACTGTAAAATGTACTCTTTCTATCAATCTGAAATCTAATCATACAGCGTTTGGCACCTTTGTGTGAATGTCTGGGATTTCAGCCATTGTGCAAAGCAACCAATTGCTTGAATTTCCATCAGGTGTCGAAGGCGACAGATGAGCTTGGGAGAGGTGAAGCGGTGACTTGTCAGCAGCTGAGCCACAGAAACCAAAGTAACCAGGGCGATGAAACATGACCATGTGAGCTCCGGAAGCCTGACCACACACACACTGCTTCTTCGCTATCATTTTTCTGCTATGGATATGTCGGCAGTAATGACGTGCCATTTCCTGGATGAAAACGTGCAATATGATAATATTGTTAAGAAGAAGATTGAACAAGACAGAGAAGAAGAAGGAGAAAGAGGAAGAACGAGAAGAAAAAAGAAGGGGGAGAAGAGAAAGATGATGATAATAAACCATATATTTTGGTGCTGATGGATGATGGAATCAATGTTTTTATGCTGAGTTCAAATATTTTCCAGTATTTAATAATGTAAAGCATGGATCTGGATCCAGTCCCGCTGCTCTGTACAATTTTGGAAATAGGGTATTGGATTGCTCTCATAAATGTTTTAAAATCCAGCCATATTTATGATCATTCACTTTTATGGCTAATCTATAGTAGAGCCATTAGGCATGCATTAGTGAGTGAAGTGTATTTGACCTAATCCTGGTCCTCATTGAGAAGTCAATAGTCTGCATTAAGTCTGTCTAAATAAAAACTATGGTCTGGCGATGTTTTTGCACCAGTCACTCGAGGACCACTTTTGAGACTCCTTCACTCCACCTCCTCCTAATTGGGACATTTATATCTCTAACATAATCCCTGTGTGACTATTTAAAGCCTCAGGGACACAGACAAAGAGACAGGAAAAGGGGGGGCGGATGAAAGAGAGGTAAAAGTCACATTAAGAAGCGATAAATTGCTGCATCTAGAGTAAAAGGTAAAGCGACTGTGTACCAAATCTCATTCGCAGCAGTCCCAAGAGCAAGAATACCCCTCGAATTACCTCTTTTTCAAATGACCTTGGTATTTATGAATTTATACACGACAGAAGCTGCAGCTGGATTTAAAAAATGCTCAGGAAAGGCTAATCAAATTTCCGTTGTTACAATTGCATCAAAGCCAGGAATAAATATCTAAAAACTGGATTACTGGCGCCATGGCAGCTTCTATGAAAACAGTCTAATAGGCAATTTGGTGTTTCACTGAGAGCACTCCTTAAGCTCTGAAACAAAATCTGGCTGCACCTGTTGTCAAATGGCACTTTGCTTCTTTTCTGTAACTTACTTCTGAATCACACAGAGGAGCTAAATATAACAACCGCCAATCCACCCCCGAGTCCAAGCATTCACAACAAAGGATGGAACTGATTTTCGCTCCTGAGAAGAAAGAGGAGTCTCTCGATGTGGTTCCACCGTCTCTGCTTTGACAGCTGGCTGGTGCAAACCAAGGCTGCTGCAATAATGTTGCTTTGGGCATATGTGCTGTGTTTATGAGATAAATGGCGACACGTGGAAGACTAGTCAAGCTCTCAGGCTTCTCTGGATCAGCTCTCCGGTTGAGGTGAATGGAGACGCAGGGGGTGGGATCCCTGTCAGGAACTGTTCCCAGCTGCCCTCGGCCGCGGAGGCTTATCACAACCTCAAGTGTGTTATAGCCACAAAATTCTCATTAGGCACAGGGATCTACTTCCAAGCACAAAGAAACCCCTCAAAGAAAAGGGTTGCCTCAGTTCAACTATGATGTTTCCTATGGCTGCCGTCCATGAGAGTCCCAAAGATTGATGAGATGGACCAATCAGACAAGACCTGTTAATCTGCTTTAAGTCCATGGCATTCTCCTAGCTGTTGCTAAATGCTTGCTCCTTGAGATTTCTGAATTTGTTTGAGACATTGCGTCAATTTATTGACATATTGACCCATGGAAATCTCGAGCAAATGGGACCGAGGTCAGGTGATCGAACGCCACAGAACCTTTACAGCTCACAAAGGGAAGGCCGGACAAAGCCCACTTGAGTCCTCCTTTATTTCTCTTGGCCTGTCTCACACGTTTCCTCAATAACTCAGCTCTGGCATGAATATAAATGGAGACCAGCGAGAGGCAGGACCAAGTTTCTTGTGAATGGCTTTCTGCTCGGCCTCCGACAGCAGTGCTCCCCTAATGGGTTCAGCCTGACTGGATTCAATCATGCCCCCTGATACCCTCTGAAGAAGATGCAAATTGTCAATCAGAACTGTCTCCCTTTCTCGCATGCTTCATCCCCCCCCCCCCCGCTGTCTTCACCTTGTTCTCCATGATCACCTAGCCATCATTCACCTTCCTTTTGGTTCACATTTTCTCTCTTTAACAAATCAGCTCCACCTCCTGCTCTTGTTTCGACCAGCCCCTCCGATATTGACATGAATTGCATCCTTGTCGGTTGAAATGAGAACTGACAAGGTCGTGCACGTGCAAATTTTTGATTGTCTGATGTAGTTTTTGGGTGTTTTACTGCATGTATGAATCTGTTCATAAAAGGGAGGGAGGATGTTGTATGAGAATGTCTGTCATTTCCATTCACGGACAGGAGAAGCAGGTCCAGTACAACAGTCATTAATTCATTCATCACCATATATATATATATATATATACACTCACACACAGCGTAATTCTCTGACTATAAGCTGGTACTTTTTTGCCACGCTTTGAACCCTGCGGCTTAAACAGTGACTGATTTATGGATTTTTACGGGCTAAAATGCATCTTCACATCAGACCAATTAAATTGTCAAACAGCTCACAGTGGACCAATGAAACTATTTGAATTACATCAAACGCACTCAAACTAAATTCATTTTGTCATGAAGTCATTTTGTGCTTCATGCTCACCCTCGTCATGGAAAACGCACAAAAAAATGCAAATGATGCAGCTCTCAAGTTGAAAAAGATTGATCTAGCTATCGAAGAAGGAAACTGAGCTGCTGTATGCAAACTTGGCATCAATTCCTTTCTATATTTTCGCCACACATAAACCCATAAAAAAGGTTTTAAACAAGTGTTTCTGGGGCTGGAGAACGGATTGAATGGATTTACATTAATTTAAAGAAAAAAACATTTTGTTTACGAACGTTTCAGGTCCCGAACTAAATTTGTGAGCCGAGGTTCCACCGTATCTAATTAAAAGTTTCTGTTACGTTCTGTGTAAATATGTCAGGTTACGACATTTAGTATCTGCAACTTTCATTCAGGAGTGCTCAATCCGGCGTATATCCTTTTATTTGAGTTAAAGGTTAATGTATTTATTAGATTGCTTCAAAATGCAATCATATTTCAGTAGCTCTCTGCGAAAGAGCAATTAGACAGTGAGACATCTGCGAGGCATGCACAATGAGGACACAAATTAGCATATTTCCACACAAGATGACAACTTCATCCACCCCACGGGCTCCAGGTGCATTCAGCTTCCCTTTGGAATAAAGGGACCTCTTTGTGCGTCTCATTAATTGGTGTCATACAATACTAAAGCTACGAGACGCTATGGTGACCGAGGACTTGGCTGGCGTCCAGTGAAGACCAACAGGTGGTCGCACCTGAACATCAGAAAGAGACATTTCTCATCACCTTTAAAATATGCATTCCGCCCATCTCTCTGAAGGTGTAGGCAAAAATCTTAAAAAACCACCACCAATCAGGAAAACTGATTTTGCGTAATCAAATTGGATAATTCTGATTCTGTTTTCTTAATACTTGTTGACTCGAGATCCTTTCAGGCTCTATCCCAAGGAGTTCACTCACTAATAATATAATGGGGTGTCCATGTGTGCGATTTGTTTTAATTCCAAGTAAATTCAGTTGTATTGTTGACACAATGTAAACAATATAAAACCGATTGGGACGGTCCTCTAAGTTCCTGAGTTCTAAGTTCCCAAACTTTTCCCTTTCCTGGCTAATGGAGTTCAGGTTGATGAACGGTCCATTGCGCAGCTTATTTTCTACCATTTCCCAGCTGGCTGCGTCCACAACATTCACAAATCACCTGCCATTTAAAGCAAAGTAGAAATTAACGAAAATGATCCCGATGTGATCGATAATGGGGGGCGCGATGCACTGCAATTAGCTGTGATGAATTCCAAGACTATAAATAATTGATTTTTTAAAAGAAACATCAGATGCAGGCATTCCAAAACTACAAGCATCAGTGTCAGCAGGTGATGCATGGAAACCCAGTTAAGAGCCCATTTCCCTGGCATTCCGCCGGGAAGGAGAGGCTGCAGTAAATAACCACCACATTGCCGGAGGGGTAAAGAGAGGGAGCGTTCTCCTTCTCTCGGCTCCCTTGCTGTGCTAGTCAATGCATCCGCTTAAACATATCTCCTCTGTATGTCTCAATCTCCTTTGCTTTCTTGGCTTCTCGATTCTTCCGTACCTGCCCGGTGGAGTATTCCTAAAGGGACGGTGAACTGCGATGCCGCCCCGCCTGAGCTTTCCGTTGAGACTTGTAGGGGATTTTGTTTCGTTGGACAGGGGTGTTGCAGTTCACTGACTCGTCATCTGAAACATCCGCTGTCTGTCTGGAACGGTCAGCTTTAAGAGAGTGTAAAGCATGCGGGACATTAGGAATGTTTCCAGCGTCTTGTGAAATATAAAGCACGTTTTGAATCTGTCACTTATTGCGAATGTTTGTCTTCGTTTCTCTGTCTCCTGTTCGGACTGAAAGGACTGTGAAAGCATTTTTCTGCCGTTGCATGCCTCTCAGGTCCTTTGGTTTACTGTATTAGATGATCTGGATTTGGTGAATCATTCTAACAGATGTGTGCTCTATTGTGGAGCTTTCAAGTGTGGCTGAGTCATCCCTCAATAAACAGCTGAAAGTCCATGTCCAACTCAGATGAATTGTCTTGGAAATAGCAACCACTGATCAGGTGAACACTCTGTGTTTGACATTCAGGGGTGGCTGAATATCCCCCCCGCAGAGCCTCAAATATTTTAACAGACCATAATTGTCAGCAGAGGGAAAATGTTGAACAGCCGTGTCTCGCGGTTGATGAAAAAGGTCATCTCAGTTCCTCCGTTTATTGCGCTGACCTCCCGAGCGACCGGTACTTTCGGCAGCCTCGACTTACATCTCACTCGTCCCTTCCTGCCACCGCTTCACTGCAAAGAAACAGAGTTTAATCCCGTTTCACAGGTTTAAACTATCTCCTATCTTTGAGTGACGGACAGGAAGCTTGAGCTGTTCCAGAAGCCAGACCAGACGGGTCACAGGTGATTGAGCAGAATAATACCTTTATGAAACCCACCTCCTATAGCTGGCGTAAGGAAGGTCAGCATGTAGGCACTGGTCCTCGTCAGCATCATCCACGGAATGTACTTTTCTATTCAGTCTCTTACCTTGAGAAGTACGCAGCGGGCTTATCGCCCTGGAATTGGCTGTGTGGCATGAATGCAGCCGAAGAGGGAAGCTAAATGGATGTTTGAATGGAGCTTGTGTGTGAATGCCTTCCTTGTTTCGATCCGTCTTCTGGCAGCTTGTCATGATCCTCTCTTTTATTTCTCCCTCTTTCACTTTACTTTTAACCTGATCTATTCTTCGTCACATTCTTTGAAGTGTTGAAAACTGATTACCCATCCGTCTGTGTCCTGCGGTTTTTGTTTTTGAGACCACCTGAGTGAGCGGTGAGTCCCCCTGTTAGGGATCATCTCTTTTTTTTTTTGTCTAGTTCAGGTTTTATTAGATTCTGATCCGGTTCCTGGAGGAATGTTGTCACTCTTGAGCACAAATGCAGACAAGTTAATGGGGAAAAGAAAAAAAAAAGGGTTCCTGAAGGAATACGTAGATAATTACGGTCAAGTATTAATGGTTGAAGTAAAGCATGCAAGCAAAGGCAGAATTACACATTCTGCACAGATGCTTTTGTAATAACAAAGGAGTTGTAATAAACTCTAAAGTTCTTCTCGGCTCTATAGTGATTTTATCTTGTCGCCCAGTCAGTGTTTTAGTTGTTGGGCCCCCGCACTTCTCTCATCGCTCTCATCAGTGGCAGCTTTTCCCAACAAACAACTCCTATAAATTCACTATATGCTATACTTGACCCGCATCAGATGGAAGAAAGACAGCATCAGTGGTTAGCTGGGGGATAAAGTGGAGTATTTACCAGCAGAGAAACTCAGTGTTTCAGCCAAGACACTTATTTATATCGAGCAAAATCATAACAGAATTTATATCAAAGCACTTTGCAAGAAGACGGACTCTTTATTCAACCAGAGGTTGGATGCAAAAAGCCTCCAAGGACAGTAACAGACGTATCGGTCAGGATGAGACCGGCATTTAACAGGCAGAAACCTCAAGCAGGTCCAAGACCCGAGGTGGGTGGTCCTCGGCCAGCTGGGGTGAGAGAACGAATGGGAGAGAAAGAGAGATACATGGAGGGAGGGAGAGGGCGAGAGAGCAAGAGATGGAACACAGACCTTTGCAACCAAACTACCAGTTACTATTGCAAAGAGTGTAGCTTGAAGGATTTATAATTACAATAACAATAACAACACTGATTAAAAAAAAATATCAGAATGTTAAAAAATCAACATCACGCGCAGGATATAAAAATCAGAGTACATAAATATTCGTGAATTTTCTTGATTCAGGTCCGTTCGCTGTCACTGAATCTGGCTCACTGAATCTTTGAATCCTCGGTCCAGCTACGTTTTGTTGAAGGCTGTTCACAGCCGTCCTTCTGAGGAAGCCTGAAAAGCAGCGAGTGCACCATCACTCTCTTTTTCACTTTTTTCCCCACTCGATGAGTCCCCAGTCTCATCGCGCTAATAGTGGTGTATTGAGCAAAGCATTTCCACGGGTGGCCTCTGTGGGCCAGAACCCAACCCACTGTCCCTGGTCCAATTACAGCAAAAAGGAGAGGGCATTTTTATTGGTCTGTAAGGGTGGGGGGTTTCCAATGCTGCCATTATCTTCAGGAGTAGAGTCATATAGCGTTCAAAAAGTCCTCCATTCTGAACCAACGAGGGAATGAAAATGCCCTGCCGAGACCCCTTGAGCCTCTGCACAGAATTTCTGGCCCATTTCAAAATCCCCTAACTTAATTTCATTGCCACCTGCAGTATGTGACTGTATATGAGAAGATAATATCCCTTCGGAGTTTGGAAGAGGCACCAAATCTTTAATAACAAGCTCTTCCATACAACACATAATTTTAAAACCTATTTCAACATGCCTGAGAGCAAAAAAACAACCACTGCGTCTCCAATGAGCATCTGAATAACAAAAGTGAAAGCAAATTCAATAACAATTATCAGAACTATTTTTATACGGCACAACAACAGAATATAGCCTACAGAAAGGCTTTATATCGCAGCAGAAACAATGTCGCCTTCGTTACCTTTCAGGATATTTCTCCCAGTTCTTGCTCTTTTTCTGCTATTCTCTCTTTCAACCCAGGTGATCAAGGTGGCTGGGCGTCCACCTGAGAGTAAAAGTAGAAAAAGGACCTTTGACTAATGTGAAATAAATCATTTCTGCAGATCAGGCTCCTCCATTTCATTAATCATCTACTTCACCATCCGCCGCTGAATGAGAGTTGCCGTTGCATACTTCCCCCAAATAGATTTCCTCTCCCTGCCTTAATCTTCTCTTCTTTCTCACATTTTCATTTCGTGCCGATACGTCTGCCTCCCCGTGTCACTCCATCTTCCTCTCTGAATGTTTTATAGATGCCTATAGAGACTGGATTTCCTGGCACAACAACTCCCCTCATCAGAGAAAGAATCGCTTGGTTTGATGTGGTGAGAATGCTTGAAAACTATGTAAAAAAAATAATGGTCTACAACAACAGACCGTTTCTTGAAAGGAAAAGAGAATTCAGCATCGGGGGTGGCGGGCGAAGGTGGTTTCTGAGCACTGCTGTGAATATTAAAGCTTTCTGGTTGCACTGAAAGGAAGAATCTTATTAGCCAGTGGGTGAAGCAGAAAGAAAGACAATGGGAGCGAGAGACAGAAAAACAGAAATGCAGAAAGAGAGCAATATTGGCAAACGTTGCTGTTTAACAGGGCTGCCCAGATCCAAACACAGAGTTGGCCAGTTATTGGTCGGTTGTAGTTAGGGCTTGGCACGGCCTGCAGCGACAGCTGTTTGGAAATGATGGAAGGCCTTGAAAAGGGGGCAGGAAGGAGCAGCACCATGACAACAAACCAAAATTGCTGTGGCATTCTGTTTTCCCAGACCATTCTCCCAAACAAAAATCAGACCAACACAGAATGAAAATTAGGGGGAACCTCAACAAATCAGCAAAAGGAAACAAATTAGGACACAAATGTTTTGGTACTGCACATTGCTGAAAGGAACATGTAGTAATTGGATCCCCTAAATCTTAAGTTCCCCTCTGAGGCTTACTTGCGGGCCCGTTTCATTTTCTGCCTTCATCTCAGTCCAATGGGACGGATCATAAGAGCGCTGAAGACAAAATGAAATTCAAGCGTGCATGCTATTAAGGCTCCACACAAAAGGAAATATCAACAGCAATTCAAAGTTATTCTGTGCAAATAGAAGTTGACAGCGTGAAGACACCAATCAGGTTGGTGCATTTCCTGTTTAACGTGAACAATGAACATGCTTTTATATGCATCAAGACTACGTGAAAAAGAGCACACAGTCCGGAGGTGTGTGACGACTTTTTGTCAATCAAGGTGTTCACGTTTCTTCTGTTTCTTTGTTGCTGTGAGTAGAGTTCACTGTCTCTGAAATGTCAAACTGCATCCGCCACAGCAGGTGTGTGGGATTAGCACGTAGTGTAAATCTCTGATTAACAGCGTAATGGATTAAAGCGAGATCCTCCTTATGGAAGGGAAAGTGTTGGATGAACGCAAACAAGGCCGGTAGCTTTCACCGGCCCACATGGCTCAGACACGCACACTTCCACTTACACAAAACAACCACACGCATGCATAAAACACACACCTTAAACAATGGATGTCTTCCCTTCAGATGCAAATTCAGTTTCTGAGCAAATGGCAGAAGGATGCTCACAGGCTCAGGGTGTTGGTGCAGTTTGCTTCAGCGGTGGGAAACATCTAAAAAAAAAAGAAAAAAGAGGCAGGCGGTTTAAAAAAAAGACAAAAACAGGTAGAGAGAGAGCAGTGCCAGCTCTTAATGGATAATATGGTGATTGCACAACTGTGATGAGCCACTCTGCTGTCTATTAAAGGTCCTGCGCTTGGAACAGAGTCGCTTTCACCCTTCAGATGCTGGAAGGTGATGACTGACGAGACTTCAGTCATCGCCCCCCTAGAGTCAGGAGCGCACACACACACACACACACACACACACACACACACACACCTGCTCAGATATAGGCTCCTCACTCTGCATGAGGGGGGGGGGGGCTGGGTTACTAAAACATGCTTCATTTGCTGATGAAAACTTGATGAAGAAGTGGGCAGTCTTTCTTTAAGACGTGATCTCTTTCTCTCTCTTCCCAGCTGGGCTACAGTGCAACGCACGCGCACGCACGCTCGCTCAAACACCCGCTCTGCCTCCCTGACAGACTCTCTACTTAGTGCGTTGGAGGGAGGACTGAGGCTCATACTATCAGCACAGCTTCTCAATGGGGGGACGCAGCCAAGAGCGCACAGAGCAGTCATTCCACAGGAGCCTTCCGCTGCACGCGTGAAAAGGAGGCGACCAGTGAGGGGGGGTGGGGGTAAACTAGCTCCCTGTCATCACAACATAGGAGTTCTACTGACGGGGAAGAGGCACAGAGTGGAGGAAGGAGAGAAGAGGAGATTAACTCATGTGTGGCTGATGCAGCAGCTTCCCCATCCCTCAAATCCCGGCCAGTTCGTGACTTAGACCAGTTCCGTTTTCGGTGACTGTGTTAATACGGATTTCCTAAAGGAACTGTGCAGCAGGGATTGGGAAGAGAGGATACTGGAATTTCAGACAGGGATCTCTGACTTCAAAGTATGGATGGATTTAAGACAACGGAGTGAGTCTGCTGGACAGACAAATAGTGATTCTGACTGAGCGCCTTTCCTCTTGCGCACGCTGCTCAGGTAAGGGTGTGAGACTTTCAAGGTGTTTGGGGACGGGATGGGTGGGGCTTGATTTACTGGAACATATTTATGTTGAGATGCCCACCGAAGGCTCCGAAAATGTTGAGTAAAGTTGGTTGAACTGGATTTATAGAGCGTATAAGGAGAAACTTGTGTAAAAAATCCTCTAGAAAATAAAATAAAATACCTTATTTCTAGTGGATAATACATGACATTCTTTTGCGCAATTTGCTCCATAAGTTCCACGCATCTTTAAATGTGGGTTCATGCGTTGCATTCGTCATCAGGAAACACTATCACTCAACAGTGCACAGATTGTCGGCGTGTTATTAATTAATAAAATGCTTGCTGATACGTGACAGAGAGGGCGACGCATCGACATGATCATTCTGATCGATTTCGCAGAGGCGCCCTTTAAATTGTGGCTGCGTGAAACGACACGAGAAATGCGCTTAAATGGCACGCATGCATGGCGCGTCACTCGGGACAGGTTATGCGCCTGCAGGTGTGCTGCTTGTTTCTGTTCCTCGAACGCATTTATAATGTCACGATGGACGCGCCGCGCACGTAAAGGAGAAGGCATTTAGCGAATCCTGCTTTATTCGTGGCGTGAAACGCGAAGCTCTGCGCGTTAAAGGCGCGCGGCGATTGCAGGAGTTTGATTACACTTTCTGGAAAGCTATACTTTCTTTTCCTCTGAAGCGCAATCCAAATGCTTCCACGCGTCTTCCTGCCGCGTGGATCCTGACCTTCCTCCGTTTGAACGCCGCTGGTGAGAACCGTGTTTTGTATTTGCGTCAGAAAACGACTGACGGTAAGACGCATGGAGCTCAGCGCGCCACGCGAGCGCAGCGATCATTCCCAACACACAGCCTGCTGTGTGGCTCAGAAAAAAAGAAATAAAGAGGAAAAACACGCTCATGGGACCAGTTCGCATTTACACAAACCGGCGGGTTATGTTGGCTTTAGTGGAGGAGTGGGGATTTACAATGCGCTGTTCCTGATTATATGCTTAATTTACGATGACTAATAAGCAGTTTCAATGTCACTGGGAGCGCCAAAAACACGGGCAACATTTACTGACCTAATGGTTTAAATCCCATTTAATTTATATAAATAAATACGAACCAGGAGGCCGTGCGTTTTGATGTGCTTCCAGGCTGGCCTAATTGGAGCGCCTCAGCCTGTGGTGGCGTCCTGGTGCTCCCTGGAGATGCTTGTGTCGTTTATTTTAACATCAGAACTTTTTTTTTTTTTAAAGTTCATATTCGACAGACAATTCCACAACAAGCCACAGACGGAAGGGATGTGGCTCTCAGAACACCTGTGAAGGCAGATACCTCATTATTCAATGAGGGGAAAGGCGTGTCTCCATATGCGGGCCTTCAGCAGCCATTAAGCAGGCGCTTAATAAATCTGCAGGGAGGCTGTTTGGTCCCTTTTTCAACTTCTAGGAAGTTAAAAGTTTTCATTTAACTGCTAAAAAGATGTGACATAGAGTCCGACAAAGGTTATGTTCCAAGGTCCGACAAGGTTATGTTCCAATTAAATTTTGTTTTCTTCATTGTGTGGCACAAATCTATTTCGCACTACCAACTTTAAACTTGACACCTTGGTCTCCTCTTTTTGTTGTCATTCCTGGTGATATAAGAAAATACTTGCATATTTTCAGAGAATAAAATCAGATGGGAGACAGTTTTGGTGTAAAACATTCAGGGTGACGTATGAATATATGAGTGTTATAGGTACATAGACTATGCTGTGATACCCTGTTGTCTTCCCCCCCCACAGACTCGGCCCTACCATGTCCTGGTTATTGGCCATGTGGATTAGCCTCGGCTTCCTGCTGCTGTGCCAAGCCACTCTCTACCAGACCATCCAGCAGCACCATGTGGCCCGGCCTGGTCGCACAGACATTCTCACCTTGGGTACGTCCATGTTTTTGTCAGCCATCACTTTTACAGAACAGCAGCTGGTTGGTGCGACAGCAAGACGTCATAATGATTTGCCGCCGTGTTGTAAAGCGACTCGCCAACATCGCAGTCTTGGAGGATGAGCAAAAGGGAAGATGAATAACTGTGCTCGTTAGAGCAGGTTATATACTCTACTCTGTCTTCCTATATTTTTTTTACTGTATAATTATACAGTAAATATATGTTATTTGCAATTTGAGGAAAAAAATATAGGTTATATTTTGTCTTAGCGCACAGTTCTATTTAAATCTTATTATGGAATCCCTGTTGCACAAAGAGCATCTTCTAAAACTGCAAGTTAGCCCTTAGCGAGCTGATGTGTGTGTGGGTGGGTGAACCTTCTCTATGAGTAAGATGAGCTGCTTTCACTGAGGTGGTGGCCAGTGGAACTTTGATTACTATTGCAGATAGAAATGATAATTGTGTTTCCGCCTTTTGCAATGGAAATATTTAGCAACTAATCCCGACACAGGGGCAGGAGGGGAGCGTAGACACGGAGGCAGATCTAATTCTCTGATTATGGAAAAGCTTAACAGCTTTGCCTGTGGTGTATGTGGGAGGGTTACAGGGAAGGCAATGGCTTCCTTTAAGCTCCTAACAATGAGTACGACTCCCATGCTGAACCTTCCGAGTGGCGCTTTCTCCAGAAGCCGAGCGGCTGTTAAACATCGGCGCAATCTTCTGCTTGGTGCTCTGTGTATTTTGAATTGCAGAGCAAAAAAAATAAAAAGACAATAATTCAGGCGTGGCAAGCGAAAAAAATAAATCCAGCATTAAATTCTCCACGCTTGTGTTGAACAGCGGCGACTTAAAGCAGTGCGTTGAAGCGTTGGATCACTTTCACTGTTGCAGAGCAGACACATGAAAAAATCCCAAGCTATGATCCGAAGTTTTCAAAGTGTCTCGGCTTCATTAATTGGAACAATAGGATGAGCGACAGAGGGCTCAGTATGAATTTTTAAAGGCTGTCTTCTGTTTTGTTTTTCTTTTCTCGGTTGGTTGGCATGCAGAGTTTGCCGAAGATGTGGCGAGGGAAGTGCAAGGCTCACTAAGTGTCTCTTGAATAATGCAGCGATCCCAACGGGGAAGAAAGGGGTGGAAAAAACAAGTCCCCACACACACACACACACAAATCCACAACTACAACATATCTAGAAGGAGTCATTCACACATCCGATAGTTCTCTGAAATGCTTCCGATCAGACTAGTCGGCTCACATGCCCGTGCGTTCTTGAATGCTTACACACCATTTTATCACCAAAGGAATTATGGTTTGGCGTTTTCACATGCCCTCGCCATGGGAATATAGCGCTGTCGTGTCCAGGATGTGAGAACTTTAAGAAGCTGTGAGGTTGCGCTGTGGCGATGCCCTAAAAACAGATGCTTCAGTGATTTGGATGCTCTTAATCTCATATTTCATTTATAGTATCAGAGCGATTTGAGCTCCGGCGCTCCGATTTGAAGTGAAGTCACCAAGAGGTCATCAAAAGAGAGACGTGGTGGTGTTATTTTAACTCAAGTTGTTTCCAGGAAAGGTTTAAAATCAAGCGGTGATGGATAGCAAGCCTAACTGGATCTGACAATCAGAATCTGAGGATAGTTTAGTATCCTCATCAGCGGGCTTCTGGGGGATAATGCTCTATCAGAAGTGGTTGTTTGAATAGAACACGTGTGTGTTTTTCTTCTTGTTGCTGCTCTCTAACTGTAGAATTTACTGTACATCACGTTTTTCTAAAGAGGATTAAGCTGACATCAATCTTACTCGGCGGCGTGAACCGATCTAACCACGACTGCTCGCTTAGAATTGAAATGCTACGATGAATATTTGAATTAGAATTGATTTTATAATTTGAGAAGCTCTCTGGTTTCACAGAGGCAAGAACCCTCAGATATAAATAGATACGTAGGATGTAGGATATGGGGGGTGGCGGGTGGGGGGTTGTCTTTCTTTGGTTAAAAAAAAAATCCATGCTGTCTTTCCTGATATATTGTTTTCTGTAATCAAATAATGTTTGTCTCCAAAGACCGATGAAAAGACGTGTTGCTATATTGTCTGACATGCGGAAATTTATATCGTTAAATTATTGTATTAATGAAGCATAAAATATGCATGACTCAGAATGTCTCTGCTGATAAACAGATTAATAGAAGGTGTTTCATTTAAGGCGCAGGCATGCCATCCGGTCTCTGAAACTGATTGATGGGGAAGGTATTTTAATCTGTGTTTACACCGCGTCGTCTTTTGCTCAGTCATAAACCCCGGCTGGAAATGAAGACAGAAAGTGCTTATTTGGAATATGCTTTGTCCTCGAGCACTTTTTTGTTGTTGTTGATCTTGGCTTCCCGGTTGATACTGCTTCTGAGTGTTGGCAGAACTCTCCAACCATCCCTCATGGACACAGGGGGGGGGTATCAGAGGAGGGGACGTGAAGGTCACGATGAGCCGCTGGAACGCTGCAATCTCCCAGCCTCTTGAAGCGTCTAACAATGTTTAACAAATCAGCTTAGCTGCCTTCTGCAACAGCGATTTGAAGGCAGATAAAGAAACTGCAGGTTCTCCGGTTTCCTCCCACCCCAAAAATATGCAATCTAAGTGAATTGACTGCTCCAAATTGTCCGTAGTGTGTGAGTGAAATGTTGTCTGTCTCTGTGTGGCCCCGCGATGCCCTGGCGACGCGTCCGAGGTGTACCCATAACGAGCTGGGATAATCTCCAGCAACTGCAGTGACCCAAAGAGCGGAAGAAAATGGATGGATAAAGAAACTGCGGCTGTTGGGATAGTTTTAAGATCTCTTTATGTTTCCATAACACGTCGGCGGCGGCGTCGAGGAAGCTCCTATGGAATCGAGCGTCGCCTGACTGCTTCGCAGCCTGCTTAGGAACCAGCGCCTCGCTCCTTCCCATGAGCCCCTGCACCACGCGGCCTCCCTCGCCATCCTGCTCGTGTGGCTGAAGATTGATGGCGCCCTGATTCTGGGCAGCCAATTCTGGTCTCTCAAGAAATAATCCACTACATTGACAGATGAGCTGAATCTGACTCTCCCCTACCTGCCAACACAACGGACACGAATCCTCACTGCCAGGCCTGCCCCGGCACAAACCAGGCCGCTCTTGACAGCGCCGTGATATTGGACTCTGTATCAAGTCACTAAGAGCATAACCAATTTACATTGTCAGTGTCTCGCCTGCAGAGGCAGGTTTCCTGTCTTCCAAATGCAAAATGTTGTAGTCAGTTACACTTAGCAGCCAGCCCATTTATTTACCCTTGTTAAAACCAAATACATACGATAGGCAGGTTAATATAATTCACCAGTACCCAGAGGGGCATATAACAACACTTAACTGCTGCCTTTTTTTTTTTTTTTATCTATTATGACTCTGACGGGGCAGTTTAAGAGACGGAACAACTTGATGTAGCTGTAAAATTAACTCCGCCTGCATGTTATGCTTTGATGCCCACCTGCTTCTGATGGGTTATCAAACAATTTTTATTTTTTTTACAGACTGTCTATAACGCGCTTACAAAACTATTCATATGTTATGAAACCATTTATTGCGTGAATTGGCTGTGGTTTATTCAAATATCATAATTAGACAACGCTCCTGGTTCCCATAAATAATGAGTCCTTAACCGTGAAACCAGTAAAGTTCCACCTACAATCTTGTCTGAGTTCATGTTTGTAATATTTTTTTCTTTATTTCAGACTGGTGATTTCTCTGTTAGCCTCATAAAGAATATTGAAAAGATTCTGGATCACCACCAAATGCCAATGGATTGTCTCCCCATGTGGCATTCCTATGCATCTATGCATCATTTCTCAGTAACCTTACTAAGAGACAAATAAACCGACAGCACTGGCAAAAAGGTAGTATCCTTGGTGGGATGAAATTTGGAGTGATCCAAATATAAACTAGAAAAGCCCTGGAGAGCACAGACCTCTGCCAAGCACCTCACTCCCCCTCTATTGTGATTTACACCAAAAATAATGGCCCTACATTTATTTTATATATGGGGTATAATGTCACTGAAGAGCCCAGAACTTGTGCAGGGGGGGTGCTGCTGCTTTTCAGCCGCTGATTTAAAAAGTCTATCCACAGATGAGTAGGAGGCATTTTAATGAACCCAACGTTCAATCGACCGTGATGCTCCCTCAGTGTGGAAAACATGTAATTACTTTGATAAGATAAGATTCCTCATATGGTCAAACTAGGGCAATAACATTGTCATAATCACGCATGTTTTACAAAAATGAACGTACCGGTAGGCATCTTTGTCTTTGAGAACGCGGCCTGTCAAAATGCTGTAGTGCTCGACTTTAGATTTGTGTGTCTCTACCGATGCTCCAGTTTTTCAACTTGAGATCTAAGGACTGGAGTTTTCCTGGGGAAAGGAAAAACCTGACAATATAGACAAGATGCTGAAGCGAAGCTTTATCGTAATTTAGAGTAGCTGCCTTTCTCTTGATGAGTACCGGGTAGAAGCCTGGGAGCCTTGCATACGCTTTGAACTGATTTTTCCTTCCGTTGCAGCACATATGGCTCGGATGATCGGGATTGTTGAGACCTTACCTTTATGAACTCGCAAACTCAGTGTGCATCATTTACAGCTAATTTCCACAGCTTCCCAAATCCTTGTTGGAATAGCTCGTTGTTGGCAGCGGCATCACAGGAGTGCATGTGCCTTTTTTTGTAGTTGTTCCACTAACACTTTCACTGTTGCTGAATGTGCTCATCTTCCCGCTTGACGTCTGTGAAGGTGTAAAGGCCTTTATGAGCAGCAGATGTATCCATGCAGCGCTCGGGGACGGCGTTCCATGTGGGCATTCTGTTCTTATTTCTTATTTTGACATACGGGGGGGGCAAAAACAGCAGGGACTAATTAGAGCTAGAATGTATGTTCCATGAAAACTATTTTAAATCTAGTTGAATGGACGAGGCCTGAGTCGTAACGTTTTGAAAATGAGTCGTCTGAACTGGCTGCCGGCGCTGGGCCATGGGCATTTACACGCGTATAAATGCAAACGTATAATTTCTGTTTAAACACATTCACGTCGTATCTAGTATGGCCAAAGATTGTCAGGCATGCGGTTGGAGCCTTAGACAAGACTGTACTCACCAGTATTGATAAATGGCACTTCTGCTTTTTGCCCACATGAGTACCCTTACTTATAGTACCTCCACTGTGCGACTGATAACAGCAAGCCACTTGAGACACAAGAACAGTCTTTTACTTGTCTCCGCATCACCGTTTTCACCTTTTCTAGTCCAATTCAGCCACTGTCCAGGTCTTCTAGAGCCAAATAAAACTAAATTGAGAAACTGATAAATTGTTTAAAATGCTAATTTAATTACTTTTATTTATTTATTTTGAGAGCATGGCAGTCCCATCATTTGCCAACCAATAAAATCAAATTCTATAATCGAGCTCTGCATGATCATTGCTTTGAAATTGGGGAGCTTAGTAGAGGGCTCTTCGGTGCCGTGCCCTCTCGCTTTATATCGCCATTTGAGGTAATAAAAGTCAACCTTTCTGAAACCTAGGTAATAACCGCCTGAGCATTCAGGTACCGAGCAACGCTCTGTTCGCGTCTGGCCTCTTCGCTCAACCCTCCATCTCCTTGTCCTCTCCCTTTCCTCCATTCCCTCATCTCTATCGGCCCCTCAGACGATTTGTCATGGATCAGATGAGACAATTTGTCATGGATTAGTGCACTTAAATGTCTGTGTGATAGTGGAAGCAGTCACTGGAAAAGCTTAGGAATCCTATTACACTGCATTTTATTGCAGACGAAAGGGGAGCGAAGAGTGGAGGTTGAGTTGTCACTCTCTCTCGCCTGTGTGCCATTTTTTTTTACTTTTTCTTCCACACATAATTGGATATTCAGTTAGAGGTGTGCTTTACTGATTGGTCTAAAGTTAACGGCCAAAGTAGACGTCACGAACACACCACAGTCCTGCTGTTAAGCCTCTACGTCCATATGGAAGATAATACGCAGCAAACGTGGACTCGATGTCTTGTTGTAAAGAGTACTTCAAAGTCTTGCAGAAATCTTTACCCAAGTGGTTTTGCGTGTCACCATTTTGAGACTGGATAAATCAGTGGGTGTGTTGGCAGAAATATCTACTAGAGATATTTAGATATGCCTACTGTAGATCCTTTGATGAACTAGAGCTCCTTAAATACATTTACTGGAGGTCTTTATATAGATTTGAGGCAATAAGAGGGACAGTGAAGGTTCGACGTTTTGGAGACAAGGTCAGAAAGGACAGACTTTGATGGTTTGGACATGTCCAGAGGAGAGACAGGGACTATATTGGTAGAAGGATGCTGAGGATGGAACTGCCAGGGAACAGGACTAGAGGACCCAGGAGAAGATGCATGGACGTAGTGAGGGAGGACATGAGAGTGGCTGGTGTTGGGGAGGACGATGCAAAGGACAGGGTGAAGTGGAGAAGGCTGATTTGCTGTGCCGAAAGTAGAAGAAGAAGGAGGTCTTTATATAAATTCACTGGAGTGATAACCAAACTTGTTCCATTATTTTAGACTGCAGCTCTATTAATTTATTGGTGTTCAATAAAAAAAAGAATCCTGCGACGGAGCCGAAAATCCCAGCATCAATTCTTTACATCACCTTTAAAGCTTTTTCCTGTGGAGTCAAGCTGAAGAATTGACGGCGCGGTGTGGACCTTTTATTATTATTATTTTTTTTTAAGTTAAAGCAGCTCAAGGTTTCAGCAGTCAATCTTTTCTCCCAGAATTCAATATGAAGTTGGTGGCATTTCCTTAAATAGCAGTGAGAAAATCTGGCTCCAAATCTGCAGCAAAAAATAGGATTGTTTATTTTGTTCAGTTTATTTAGCAAAGCGAAATGATTCAGAAATTCAATTAGTTGTATAGTTAATATGATCTAATTAGACTGTCGTATGGTAAATGAGTTACTGAGGCAAAGTGAGTCCTCGGTGAACACGCAGTCAATGACTAACATTTGTCCCCTACAATGAATCCAAATGATGGAATCACGTAGCTCTGCTGCATCACAATTACCTTCCAGTGTGTCTCTGCTCTATTAACATCAGCAAGACGCTTCTAAAAGGCTTGAAGGGCCAGGAGCTGATGGAGCAGCTGTTTGTGATGCTGCATGAATACGGACGACAATAATCTATGATAGCATCTTTCTGCTCTTCTGCATGATACAAATAAACATTATGTATAAGAGACCAAAAAAAATAACATGAAGAAATCTATTAAAAATGTAGGCCTACGGCTGAAAATGAGTTCACGTGTGTCAAGGTGTCGCGAGGCAGATGGGCTGTTTGAACTCCACGAGTCACCGTATGACGGGTTTGTCTGTCTTCATACTCGTCATTGGAAATAATTGGGGGGGGGGGGGGGGGGGGGATCAGCCGCCCGTGTTAAAAAGCACCTGTGCGCTCTGCGTGAGACAATCACTTGACATGAGACTGGAGCAGGATCTAATTTACTAGCATCTGATCTCACTCAAGGCAAAGAACCGGAGTACAAGCAGTGAAAGGTCTGAGAGGCTGGAGAGACGCTGCTAAGCCAATAAATGCTAATACCATGGCGGCTTTGCCAGAGGAGAAGTGGAATCAGAACATGAAAGATTATTTCTCATTGACTTATTCATCGCTGAAAATGACACTCAGAGCAGAGGCTGCTCACTTTTACTTACAAATGTACCACGTATATATAATAGACTGCCTTTA
This sequence comes from Brachionichthys hirsutus, assembly GCF_040956055.1. Classification (NCBI taxonomy): domain Eukaryota; kingdom Metazoa; phylum Chordata; class Actinopteri; order Lophiiformes; family Brachionichthyidae; genus Brachionichthys; species Brachionichthys hirsutus. The sequence continues at coordinate 13,284,182 of NC_090904.1, forward strand.
AGGGGAAAATCTATATGGACAAATAACATCCATGTAAGAGCAATAACACTTGGAAGTGTTTGTTTTTTTTAACTGTTATCTACAGCAGAAGGGGCAGCACGGAAAGGTCACTTGATGCATTGCGTGACCCGGTGAAAGGAACGCGCGTCTCTCACCTCCTCGTTTCAGAAGTGTTTCCTCACTGCTCATAACGTGTAGCTTCAGACACATGCATTCAAGGGGCTGTCCAGGTGAATCATTCGTTCGACCTCTGATAGGGGACACAAATTGATTACGGCTTTTGGAATTATGGGAACAGGAATCCTCTTTTCTTGAACATGACTCCGCTTGTCAGGCATATGATTGAATGTCTGTCTCCATTTTCTGCCCAGAGTGCTCCGTCAGCATTAGCCACGTCCTATTTGTCTTTCCCGATGTGAATCTATGTGGCCGCTGTGCCGAGGCAGCGCCGCATTGTCTTATCGCAGCTTTATTCGACAGCAGATATTGGAACTTGAGGTGTCGCAGCTAACTGTTCATCACCGCCATGCAGAATGTGTCACGGGAGATGGAACCAGCCAAATACTGGCGTGAACAGACGGTATCTGTCCCTTTCTCGCACTGTTTTGTATGCCCATTGCATATATTGTATTAAATGTGCCAGTCACTTCTGCTGTACACGGCAAAAAAATGCTGACAGACTGTAGAAAAAGTCGGTGCACAATTAATATCCGTTGGACCTGCAATGCATCTTCATTTGCCCCAGCATCTCCAGCACATGTCAGGATCACTGAACATGACTCAGTGGCTTCACACCTTCCTGCTCAGCTGCTGTGGTCCAGGTGAGTGAGGGAATGAGGGATGAGGTGACGCCTGCATCTGTCTGTCTGTAGCCTAATGACCCAGAGGGGTCTTCTCTCCCTCTCCCTCCCTCCTTCTCTCCACACCTCCATGCTCTTTAGCTCAGTTATTCTCCAGACACCTCATCTGCCTATTAGCCCGCTGCTATTCTTTAACTCGCAAACTCCCCTGCACATCAGTTTCCTCAGAGGACTTGCCAAAAAAAGACACGTTTAACTTCATCTTAGCAAAGATTGACGCGCGTGCTTGAAAGGAAGTGTTATTTAGCACCTCAAGCAGCAAGGCTCGGAGGATTTTCGCTTCACATTGCGGTGGTTTAGGTGATTGTAAGTTTTTTTTCCCCCATATATAGCCTGTTTTCTTCGACATTTTTGAGGTTTAAATAAGGATTAATGCATTTGGAACTTGAAAAGAAAATCCCAGAGGACTGAAAAAAATGAAGAAAAAACACAAAGTGAAGTTAGTGTAGATTTGTAAAAAAAAAAAAAAATCTCCAGGTTGTTGAAACAGAGCTGATCGAACCGAGTACCTTTCCACAAGCCGTCTTTGATCATCACATTGTTTCCTCATCCTTCCGGGCTCCAGTCATTTCAGAGGCGCTCTCCGCATGTCTAACAGAGGACTGGGACTGTGCCGATAAATGACTGGATCCCTCGCCACCTCTTCTATCGTAATGTTTATTTCTCGGTCCTTGACTCATGAAAACTCCAAGCTCTGCCACGACAGACAAACGGCAACATTAGGTTTTTGTAATCTGGCTGAAAAAGTGTTTCCTTTTTAAGCGAGTATTCTACGATGTGTAATTGTACTTGCAAATTAGACCCCCAAAAAACGCAAGCTGCTCGGGATAACGTCCCTCCATACTATTGCAAATGTAGGAGCAGAAAAATCAGTGTGCTCAACATGAGTGTGTGATCTCCAGACGCCGTTTAATGTTTGAATATTGAATGCTGAAGAAGTGATTGGCATGTTCAAGCTAGATTTCTTTCTCTCTTCCCATATTTTATCCCCCCCCCCCCCCCCCCAGACGGCCTACATCCTTGTAAACGTGCGTGAGTTGGCTGAATGAAAATCCGACTAAAAGCCGAGCCATTCTGCTCCACTCTCGTCAGGAACAGGAGCTTTTGTTTTTACTCTCAGCAGATGCAACGAAGTGCTGTAACATTGTGATGTTGTGCTGAAGAGAGAGAAGCACCTTCCGTCAGCTCACTTACTGTATATTAGCTTTTAGTATTAAATTCCACCTCGTCCTCGGTTTCGCTGCGTGCAAGCCTTGAATAGAGATGCAGCCGCGTCTCAGCACAACTCCCCCTCTTCTCTTATGTGCAATCAAAGTGGGGGTCTTTTGATTCAACCGTGAATAAAATACAAAATGCTTTGTGATCCGTTCAGTGGTGTCTCGCCGGGATACTAAATTTGTAGGTTTTCTTTTCCAGGCATGGCACCAGCAGAAAGGGAAGAGGTTGGCTTTCACAGCACTCCTTTCGCCTCTATTATTGATTCACTGTTTAGTAATTGGTGACACACTTCTACACTTTTATTTAATTTTTGACTTGCACATCATAATAACGTTATAAAGGTTTGTGGTCCAAGTCTTCAGGCCCGTACTAAGTCCATTCACTATTCCAGCTCTTTGGTTCCTTCTGCCATTCCCTCTGGGAGCAATAAAAGTATTCTGATTAATCTGTTGAATGTAAAGCTGGTCTGAAGTTGTAGTTATTATTAGTACTGCTGTAGATACTTATGTCTATGTTTTTATCTCACCTTGATGTTAATGTGCACTGTCTCCCACTTTCCTGCTCAATTGTATATGCATGTTCGTAAAATGAATGTGGGTAATGGTCAACTGTAGAAACAGAATTGCCCTTCGTCTTTAGGGCAAGTAGAAACAAGTTCCAGCCGATCTGGGAGCAACTGCTAATTTATCGTTTCATTTACTCAGGTTTTTCTTGCTTTACTTGTTTTTATAAATTATAGAGCGAAAGTTAGGGAATTGCAACCTCACAAGTTTAGCTTCACAAGTAAAATACTGGAACTGGCGTTCGATCAATAAATGCTGCTGTGGTTGGGGCTCTGTTAAAAATCATCTTTTCTTTTTCTTTAAGGAACAACGGTTTAAAAAAGTGGATCTTTGCTGGATTGTGGACAATTGAGTAGAAACATGAGGATGATACTGATGGCTCCAAGAAGGCAATGAAAAAATATGACTGTAGTGTAAATTAATAAAGCTAAGTGTAAAGATGATTAAGAAGTTTATGACGTGTTAATTTATTGATCGAATGTTCCTAGAAGATTGGGAACGGTGTCCTCTCAGTATCAGAAATAAAAGTCACAGTTTCTTCTATGCATTCCAGAAGGCAGCAAGACTCTAGGAATTAACTTGAGCACCACTTCAGTGCTAAATCAATGAGGGTAGATTTTCTGGAGCCTAAGGAGATGAAAGCCCCTCAGTTGTGCCGAGCAGCTGTTATTCAACACCAGCACCGGAGCAGAGGGACCCTCTTTCTCCCCGTCTAGTCAGAGGTGTGGTGTGCTAATGTTAGTGGTATTTGTGATATTGCAATGCGAATACGAGCCACCTCATAAGGACTTGCAGGCTCCCGCGGACGTGTCATCCCACCCTGGGGCGAATTGGATGAGAGGCGAGTGCTGATCTCGTAAGGTCTGTCTGGAGCGATGGCGCTCTCTGCAAGTGCCCTTGTAATAGGCGTCTTACTCATGGGACGGCAGCAATAAAACAGCCGAGCATTCTTTATCATGAGATCTTAAAGGAGAGATGTGATTCTGGTGCTTTCTAAAATCTAGGTTTAACATTGATGATGGCGTTATACACACAATAACATCTAATCTCGCCATGCAGTCTCTTTATTGTTATCCAGGTGGGATGCTTGTACTGTGAGGGAGAATATTACATTCCTGTCCTCTCTAGATGAGTGGATCCTGTTCAAACCGTCCCAAATCCAGCGAATAGACCATTTGTCTTCCTGTTGCATCTTATCCTCCGTTCGCCGGTTACCATTTTGTTAGACTTTTCTGCATGCTTGTTTGGCTCGAGTCACCGCATTGTGTGTTTCTGATCTATTTTTTGTCTGGGTTGTCTGTCGGAGTCAGTCAGCCAGCTTGCAGCGGCGCTGGAGTCGAGGCCCATCCAGATAGATAGCATCCGTTTCAGAGATGTTGTAATAATGGGTCAGGAGTGGCCTCTGTCAACGGGTCATATGTCTAGTCTGGTTCACTTCATTTGCTCACTGCTCCACAGATGTGTTGGCTGCTGCGTCAAATCATTATAGCGACTGTCTCAGAGCTCACAGTGTTCTTCAGTACGTCCATGCCTGTCTGTAATGCTTGAAATGTTCTAGCTAATTTTACTTAGGGACCAAGCAACTCTGCGGCTAGGTCCTTTTGGCGTTGCCAGCATTTGTTGTCTTCCTTCCTTCCAGGAAACGGGTGTTAGCATGCTTGAAAGAAAACGTTGCACACAGGTCCAGTTCCATGCCAAATATATCCTGGGAATGCAGCCGGCACCGCAGTGGGAATGTTTGGCATACGGCTGGACCTGTGCGGATGTTGCACACACTTTATGCAAAATAAGTTTTCAAACTTTAAGCTATGTGAAGGCGGCTCTATTCCTGCCAGCTCGAAACGCTTCTCTGGGTCTGAACCAAAATGAAAGCTGATGGTTTTCTCACTTGAGTTCCTCAGTCCTTTTTTTTTTTTTGTACTTTCTCTTTTGTCTTTCTTCTCAAATGGCCAAATCCCAATTCCCTCTGGAGCAGCAGCTGTCATGTATTTAGCCTTTTTCCCTTTAATCTGCATGACCTCTGTTAGATCTATGAAGCCGCCTCCAAAAACATGCAAAGTAGGTGAATTGGTGACTCTAAATTGTCCGTAGTGTCTTAGTGTGTGCGTGAGTGATTGTCGGTCTGTGTGTTCCGGGGTGAACCCCGCCTCTCGCCCATAGCAAGCTGGGATAGGCTCCAACAACTCCAGTGACCTGCAAAGTGGAAAAGCTGAAGAAAATGGATGGATGGAGGCACAAATGTGTATTAAATGTGCTATGTTTTAATGGGAATAGCTTTGAGTAGTTTGTTTTACTTCACTTCAACACGGAACATACTGTATGCTAAGAAAAGTGGTCATTTAGCTCTAATGTGTATTGATAGTCGATGAAAGGCGACATCTTTAACTCCCTGTGTTTAATCTTTTTACTATGAACACGATAATTGTGTCCCTTTCTTTTCCTTGCCGTTACTCATCACGGGGGGGCGAAGACGGTTCCAGTATCGCGTTCAGCCCTATCTTATCTCATCACACTTTGCAAATCCATTTTTAAAAGGTTAGACTTAATGGCAAGATATTAATGCTGAGAATCCATTCCTTCCTCCTCCTCCTCCTTGCCCTCCCACTTCTCAGATACGAGATTACACATTTCCCCCCTAGAGCAACAGACAGAAACTAATCCGTGGTCCACGGCAGATATTGGGCCCATCCTCGCCGTGTGGCTGGCGGCTTTGCTGTGTAGAACATCGGGCATTTAACAATCCTCTGCTGAATTACAGCCTCAGTTATGCACTAAACCACAGAGATGCTCACATGCACACACAGACACACACCCACCCGTTAAATTTTGCATATTCATGTGCTACAATAAAAGACAGAAATGTAAAAAAAAAAGTGAGAACGGATGCTTTAAAGCACACAGCAGATGTTTCATTAAAAACCTGTGCCATGTGATTTCAGGTGGAGCAAAGGTTAAATATCAATATCAGCATTCGGCCTATCAAATTAAGTGTATTAAGTATCCCATTAGTGGCCTATTCCGTTTTCTCTCTGAATCGGTGGATCCTGAGTGGAGACATTTATACTATGCAGTGCATGGTAGAGTGTTGCAGACACTTTGCATTGCAATCGCATCAAACACAGCAGGTTTGACGATATCAAAACAACATATACACATATGTGTACATATGTGCATATGTACACAGTCTTCAAACCTTCAAAAGAGTATTTCCAAGAAATCACAGAAATACTTGTTTTAGACGACTCGAGGAACGGCTGTGCTGATAGGACACCAGTAGAGATATTACTAAATAATATAAGTCATTAAAAATTGATGAAAACTACCCCACTTGTTTCTAAAGAATTAATCTGTGTACAAAGACCACATGAATTAGTGGTGTGTGTGTGTTTTTTTTATTTAATTGGCTTGTATACTTTGCAGCACTATTAATGGCATCGGTATTAAACATACTCTCCGTGTCTAAATATGGCTTCTGTTGGCTCCATTTAAATGGAAGACTGCTATTAATACTGAGCTTTCATCCTACTGGCATAATTAATCAGTATTTAGTTGGTTTTTTTTGCATTAAAATGTCACATATGGATCTTAACATCAAGAACTCACCCGCATTAATACATTTCTACCACGAGATTAGGATGAGTCGGAACCCAAATATCCGTGGTTCAAATAAATCCATGCAGGTGAAACGCATGCGTGACGCGGTGTAGGTTTCTGTGGTGAACCCCCCAACAGCGTCAGGAGATGTTTGACTCTGCAGCAAATGAGGCTTGTTCATGTGACCCAGGCTGCACACACGCTACTTATCTTTTATATCTTCCTCCTTCATTGCTTGCAATACTAAAAAATAAAGCAATGTGCGAAATATCCTTTTACTCATTGCTGAGTGTAGATTAAAAGCTCCTCATCAGGCATGCCAAATGACATATGTTTTAATGTCTTTGGACATGCTTCTTTGAAACCCAATAATTTAGTATCCCATTGATCTGATTAAAGTGTCTTTTTTTGGCCCTCTTTAAAGAACCAGATGCTCCTTGCACAGCCCTGTGTGAAGCATAGAATAACTCATCAGTCGATCAGCCAATTTTCTATTGTGCTTCTGTGAATACAGCTGTGAGCTCTGAACCACATTAATGAGCTGCTCTGTGCGTGTTTCAGACGTGCGGCAACACACGAGCCAACGCTTTTCAGAGTTTTAAAGACGCTTTGGAAGGGGGGGGGTCATTCGTTTGTGAGCTCAGACCCTCCTTCACGCCAGTTTGCTGGGCTAAGTACAATTCATCAACCCTTAATGAACTGCACAAATTGTTTCTCTAGGATCTCAACTCAAGGAGGGGATGGAGCACAGGAGCACAGTGTGGAGCAAAGCATAATGGCTTAGGGCTGCAGAATTAGACAATGATGTGTAAAAACAACAGTTTCTGTGTGCATAATTCAATGAAAATTAGTTTAGATATCTCAGAAGCGTTATTGGCTTAGAAATCACACTCCCTCTCTTAATTCACACCAAACAACAAATCCAACAGAATCAATAAGCGCTAACCAGTTTTCTAAACTGTTTTTCTTAAGCATTTAAAGTCTCAGGACGGGTCTGCATTGTGCAGTTAAGTGGGTGACACATGCATGTAGCCATGGCTGCACGGTTGTCTCTGCACACAGGCGCCTGCAATTAAAATGAAAGACGCCGTGCGTCATTATTTGTCACGCCGTGACATTCGTAGGCCCATGGATTCAGCTGTGAGTGGTGGGGTGACCATATTTAAGCACTTGTCTTCCTCCTAGGGTCCATTTGTTCCGTCCATTTCCCTGCATTTGAACATGATCACACAGTTCACAGGGCTCAGCAGGAACAACAACACTGGGGAATTGTCAGTTACTTGTCTCTGGGGCAACAGCAATTATTGGGAACTCTGCTTGACTGTAAAATGCATTTGATTCCAGGATACCTCCTGAAAATAAATTGAATATCAGAGCTTTTTAGTAGGAGGCTTTACTGTAAAAAAGTAATTGCAAACACAACTTTAATGAATTCGCCCCCACAGTTTTTGGTTTTTACATTCCTTAGCTGGGTTTACCTGCAGTCTCTCCAGCTGTCACCCCTTTTACTTGTTTCACTACAATTGATTATTTAGTAGAATGTGGAAAGGAAAGCAGCGCAGGTGGCAAACGGTCTCCTTCTCTTTCTTTTCCTTTGCACTATGTGTTTTTAAATGGAATAGAGAGTGGGAGAGAATGAACCCATCTGCAACACGGTGAGTCATCAGGCCTTTTCCGTGGTTGATAACACCCCTGACAATCTGTTGGCGCAAACTGTTGCTCAGCTACAATTGCCACAACATCACCTGTTGTTGGACAACATGCAAACAAATACCGTCTGGACATCTGTCAGCACATAAGCTCAGCGAGGAAACTTTTCTTTATTGATAAGACACCTCTGTTAAACTCTTATCTACTGTTGTGGCCCTTTCATTAAAATACATTTACATTATTCTGAATTTAATGAGAACTAGAAAAGCACTTATAGAGCACTGACCTCCACCAAGCAGCTCACATCATCCTCTCTGCTCCTTTTCAAGCAGAACCCTTCACCTCACTTCACACTCAGCTTGGCAGAAACACCTGGACTTCCTCCATCCCTGCACTCTCTTCCTCTCATTTTCTTCTTCAGCCCTGAAGGGGATCAACTCTTCATGATTGTTTTAATACCCCCCCCCAATCTTTGAGCTAGTTGCAGTGGAGGATGTTTTGTTTGATACATCTTTTCCAGATTCCACTCGCCATTCTAACCAGGATATGATCTCCCCCCCCCCCCCACACTCAAAAACTACTGAGACAGGTGTGCCCCCCCCCCCCCCGTTTTCTCTATTTCCCTGCATCACCTTTTGTCATGGTCTTTTCACTCCCGCTCTTTTACATTTTTCCAGTGAGAGAACTCCCCAGGGCGAAGGTAGCGAGAAGCTGTACGGTGCAAAAATGAGAGCTTTGACTCTGCATCAAGCTCTATTGCTTGATGCAGAGTGGAGGGTAAGGCCGGGGCAATGGACTTCGATTGAGCAGAGCAAATCCTTTTAGCAAATCCTCGTCATTCTATTACAAGGAGACTTTGAACGAAGACCTGCAGTTCAGGATGCTAAAATAAAAGACACTAGTATGAGATTTTAGGCTCTATTCCCACTCTACCGTTATAACGCCTCCTTCAGAGGTGCAAGGCTGTCATATTTGCTCTGTGCCAACAATTCAAAGCCGCAAAAAAAACAAACCCAGCAATCTTTGTTCCAAGTCACAGTATCAGGCACGGTGTCACACTTACATCTCATCTCTCACACCTTTGTAGTTTTTTTTTTACTTCTTCCCTTCTTCTGAAGTGCTCACTCAGATTTGTCATTTTTGTGGATTTTAAGCGATCAAAGTGGTAAATTGTGTACAGTATAGTTTATGAGACACCATTTACCTCTCTAGCACTCTTGGTGCTTTGGTTTGAATCAGATCAGAAGGATTCCAGAACGGGCCTTGAGCCACAGTCAAAAGGCCACGGTTTCCTCCATTATTCATCGAGTTCCCGCACTAAAGCCACGAGAGCGTTTTGAACGAAGAGAGATGGCGAGGTTGATTTTTGAGAGAAAACCTCCTTTCTGTAGCTGCCATCCCACGGAGACTCTTCCCAAAAGTCCCCCTTCATTCCAAAAGCACCAGCTCTACTGTTGGAACAAAGGAACAAAGGATGTAAGCAAAATGAATGAGGGAGCAGGAGATGGAGCGAGGCAGAGCACCTTCCTCTGTTGTTTCCTGACTTGGCGTCCCTTTCTCCCCATTTTCTCTCTTTAGCTACCTCTCAAAGATGACTAGAGTTAATAAGAAGAGAGAGAATATTCATTTTTGCAGCCCCCCCCCCCCCTGCCAGCAGTCGCTCAGCATCTAACAATCATCACACGCCATCTCACCCCTAGCAGTAAAAGGGCATTGCCTGTTATTGCATGTGAAAGATGATAAAAGGGTCAAACGCAAAGCTGGAGTTGGGATAAAAGATGAAAAGCCCGTTCAGACTTTTCAAGTAAAACCTAAGTACATCCTTGTACATTCCATTCAGCTGTTGTATTCCCAGCAGAGCATGTATACTGTGGCTGTTTAAGTATATCTTTGCACAGCTAGTCAGTGCTGAGCATCGGCCATAAGCAATGCTCTATCTAAAGTGTGCCCCCCCCCCCATGCTATAACGCCTCTCTAGAATTCCTGATGTCCTCGCCACCCAGGGGAATGTTTCACAAAAGGAGCCTGAGAGGTTCGATCCATAACTGAACACGTATCACTTTCTCTTCCTCGTCCTCTCCTGCATTCTCTCCCAATCCGCCGACACAATCGTACACCACCTCCGCAGAACAATGAGAGAATTCTGTGATCCCCTGTTGTGTGAATAAAACTCATCCCTCCACTCAGTTCTTTTTTTTTTTAAATAGCAGCATACAGTATCAGCAGAATTACTGCAGCTTGGCTATGACGCTCGCTAGTGTGTCAAGCCCAGAGGGGTTTACGGCTTTGATCTAACGCACAATACCCCAATGTGGGAGGGGAAAACGTCTGCGTGTGTGCACGCAAACCTGTACGCAAATGATTCTGCAGCTCAGCCGCATACACATCTGCAAAGACACACAAGTGGGCACACACACACACACACACACATACACACATCCTCTTTGATATGGTTCCAGGCTTTTAGTGGGTGATTAGGAGAGGCGACCTAGCTAAGGTTTAAAGTGACAGGAGGAAGCAGGAGCCTGCTGTGCGTTTAGTTGGAGGAAACCAATACTCTGTTGGTGGATAGGGGAGTAATTGTGCTCTAGGGTTGAAGGGTGAGAGGAGTGAGCACCTTTGGAGTAGGAGCCAATGAGTGCAAAGGGGGATTAGGATGAGGGTGGGGGTGATGAAGACTATTCTGGGGGAGTTGATTTCAGACTACCCGCCACATCACCTCCACAGACGGCAATTAAAATGCCTCCAGCGGGATTCTAATGTGTTTGTGTTTGTGTGTATGCGTGTTGATGTGTATTTACATTACAGTGCAGGGTACATTTATGCAGCACTGCATTCATCCAGTGTTATACAGATGTCGTCTGCCGCTGCGGTACAACGTGCACACGCCTTTGTCCGTGCACGCACCTGTTTACCAAAGCCAGCACTTGTTGGTCATCTAAGGGCTGTGAAATATTAATGCCACCCCCCCCTTAATGATTCATAAATTGTATTCCAATGCTCGTCACTCTGCTCCCCCTCTGAAATGCCGGATAATTAGAACATTGGCTTGGTTAAGAAAAGGAGTGAAACATGAGAGTGAAGGACGAGGCGAGAACCAAGTTCATCTCCTTCCTCCTTCATCCAGACACATGCAAGTTTCTGAGGGATCATAATGCAAGTACATAGTATTGATAGATATATGTACTCCTTGGGAATTTCATTTTCATGCCAGCCCTGAACTGCTTTGTATATTTGGCTGGGACATCTTGCCAGCCAGATCGTGACACCTTACAAAATATCAGCTTTATATCAGCAGACGGGGAACGAGGGAATTCCTTATTTACTGTAATAAACTCTTCATTATCTGGAGAGCACTAAGGCAATTTCTCTCTCTCCTCACATTAAGATATGGCGAGGCTTCGCTGTATTGTATGCTAATCGAAAGAGAAAAAAAACACATTCACATTACATCTGCCTTATGTATTTACGCCGTATCGATCGGAGCCTCAAAATCACCACTCAGGACTAAATGAAAAGAAAATAAGCCTCTCGCTCTACAGCTCCTTTATCTGCCATTTCTCTCAGGCTTCCTGGCTTTGCCTCGCTCTCCTTCTGATTCAATAACATCGCGTGAGATGGGCACATTAATATCAGGACTGTAGCAAATCTCCAGTGGCTACTTTAGATCCTATTTCTCACCAGCTCACTGATGCTTTAAGTCTCTCATCTAAACCCATACAAGTGCAGAAGTGGCTCCTCTGCAGGAGCAGTGACTGTCTGCTTACAGGAATAGGTGAGGTGATAAAGGACTGAGCTCCACTTATTTTCCTTAGTCTTTAATAGATTTAATTGCACCTCACATGTCTGTATAGCTTTTACAAAGATGGCAGGCAGGTTGTAGAGTCGAAAGTTGAGGGTTGGTGAGATGGTAGGACACAGAGGGTGATCATTTGCGTGTAGGATTAGAAAGCTTGCACCCCCCATATAGCAAGGCTTCAGCCCTCTAGTGGCTGGCGTAGGTTTTGTTCCAACCCGGCACCCTTCGCTGCATGTCTTCCCCGTCGCTCTCTCGTTTCCCGTCGTCTCTTTTGCTGTCCTTTTCCATGAAAGGATAAAACACAATAGTTGCAGTCAGCAGCCGAACCTTTGCTACCTCTGCCAGGGAGGTTATTTTTTGCTGTTTGTCTGTTCTGTTAGCAAGATGACTCAAAAAGTTACAGATTTTTTTTATTTATGGGGTACACGTGCGTTTTGGCGTGGAGATTTCTAACAAGTGTCGTCTTATAGCTGAGTCATGCTATATATGCTTTTAATGCTGTTTGTTTGTTGTTTGTTAGCAGGATGTGAACCCTCACTGACAATGGCAATAAACACCTTCTGATTCTGAGGATTATGAAAAAAACTGTTGGATGGATTTTGATTTTAAAAAAAATCTGAAGATGGGTCTTGGTCTAACTGAGATTTTGAGAGTGATCTGGATACTCGTCTGGATACAAAAAAATGTACTTACAAAGGAAGGCTTTTAAAAAAGAAATCATATATTGTAAAATATGCATTAAATTCACTGACCAAAAATCACAGTCATAAAGGGGTCAGATATCACAATCATCCAAAATGTCATCTGGATCTGATCTAGAATGAGGTCAGGGGGAAAAAACCACTCCATTTCCGGATTCCAAAATCAGTAAAAAAATACCGATTCACTAACTTTTCATGGTTGGTGGATAAAAAAATACCAAGAACAATTTAGAACCTTTTGATGATGATCCAGATCACCATGTGGACGGTGTAAGTCCAATTAGGAGGGGAATGAGCGGTTTTTCTAGTTTAAACTGGGAAGACGGCATGCGATTTGGTTGCTCCTTACCCTGAAGCTGATGGTGAGATCAGCCACCATGTAGGGGAGGTAAATGCTTGTTGTTTCTGCGTTATATTGTTGTTTTCGAAGCACTGCTCAACACACACTTAAAAGTCTCAGCAGACCCAGACACAGCTACACTATTCGTGACGGCTCCATTAAAATCACGGTGCGCAAAATCAAAGGGGCTTTAGAGGAGAGTCTTTGTCGCAGTGCTAATGCAAGATCTCTGTATAAAGGAGGGCTGTGGTAACTCGGTGAGGTGATGTGGTTTGAATGGCGACGTCTTTACTCACTGAGGGCATATATTGGTGCTTTAGAAGAGCTTCAGCATAAGATGACACACACACACACACACACATAATGAGGGATAAGCTACTGAGGCTTTTGCCACAGGTGGGTTGGCTTCGTGTGAAAGTGGAAGAATCAATGAAACACTAATTCAACGTGGAAAAACAGACTGAGTGCACAATGCCAGAATATGTTGCAGATGAAATCCAAGGACACAAATAAAAAGTCTTGTCTTTCTGTGCCGCTCACCAGGAATGATGAGTGTAACTAAATACCTGTCCTGAACAGAGAATATACCAAATATAGCCGATCCTTGATCAGTTACTGACTCGAATGTGAGCAAAGACTGCACTTCCATCTAAAAGTGATTTTTGAAAAAAAGGGCGCAACAGAACATTCAACGTAAAGATTTATCAAGGAAACACTCAATAAACCAGGACCCATGAGGCTCTTCAATCACCCCCAAGTCCTACTGGCTACAGGAAAGGTCAGTTCCTTGGAGGCTCTATCGGAACAACCAGGTCTCAGGTATCTTTGCTGACTGGAGTGTCTTTCTTTTTCCCCCACTCTCTGAATCAACACTGACCGGTGACTAATGAAGATTGAGCCAGTAAATTATGGGCATAGAAACAGCCAGGAGCTAATAAATAATGTCAGTTCGGAACACGCAGAGACAAACAAAGGGGAAAGTGAGAGTTGTGTGGTTTCTGATGCCCCTGGTTTGTGCCGCTCGTGGGTCAGTGATCGCTGCGAGATTGTAAATTTAACACCTTTCACAAATAAAAAACAATTAGACATCGACTTGGAGCCGTGAAGGAATGGCATGCGCGCATGTGATGACTATAATGAGCGCATCACCTGTCTGTCATCACACTGCACACGTCAGAAATGGCCTCCCACTCGTTCGGTATTTTTCATGATAATGTCACCCACACAGGAAAGACTGATTAATGTGGCTGGCATGGAAGGAAAAAACAGGATTATTATTGAGTGTATAATATATACTTTCATCCATTGCAGGTTTTACACACCGATAAAAGGGGAAGTTGAGACGATGAGATTCTCTTCAGACCTGTGGACACGTGTGGCGCCGGATTCAAACATAGCGTCGTCTTGTCTAATTTATTGCGTAAGGCTTTTCCAATGAACCCATCAGAGCAGCGAGGGGAAATAGATAGCTAGCAGGGAAAGCTTTTCATCACTGAGACAAAAGTAACGGGCGGTTGGCCACAGGCATGATGCAACCTGGTGACATTTTTGTCATCGGTCCTTACGTCAGCTGCTCCAGTCGGTGCTCTGCTGTGTTTTATTGGGACAACTCCCTCAACTTTGACTTTCGTTACAACTATTATTTCTGCCATGTCTGTGTCTCAAGGGCACAACGCGAGATAACACACAAGTGATTATCCGCCCCCGCGTTTTCTGTCTTTTCCTCTCAAAATGACAATACAGGAGGAGAAAATCACTTCTAAGTGATGCATTAGGAGACGGCACCACTCCCCGCTCAACTTTCCTTCTATTTGAGCCCCCCCCCCTCCTGGGCACGTCCATATCTGCAGCCTGCTACTACTGCTATATTCCAGCAGGCTTCAAACCAGGCCACCGCTTCTGCCCTGCCCCTGTTGGTGCAATCTTTTCTGGGTTATAACTGCGCCAGCTGTCATGATGGTTGAACATGCTTATGTGTGTGTCCATTCTGATCATTTTCTACTTCATTTGCGCACCAGGCTCGACGTTGGTCGACCTCTAGGATGTGACTTGTCTTGCTTTCTTGACTTGCCTGTGTCCTACATTTCTGTACCGCCAGCACAGGCATTGGCTGAGCATTGTCTGTTGATTCCCTTGCCTCAGGGTGTTCTAGCACAAGCTGCTGCTTGGACTGTAAATGCTCTTTCCCAACATTGCTGTCGCTGCCTGCCCCCCTCTTCCCACATCAGTACGTCACACTCGTCGCATGCATTGTACTGCATAATGCAAAGTGATGGCTTTTGATCATGCTAATTCACTTGGATTCTATGAGTAGAGTGAGAATCGCAGAGGACTGAGTCGGGATCAGGTCTAAGATGGCGGCCGAGACGGCGAAGATAGGGGTGGGGGAGCAGCAGAAATGGACACCCTCCGAAGGGAGCTCTAATTTTGAGGGATGTTGTGTGATACAGCCGTACAGATAGAGATAGCCCTCCATCTCACTTATCTCTTGTTTTCTCAATTTCCCCCGTGTATGACTGCACACCTGGGATCTTGCTGCAGCCTGCCAATTCACTCCAGCGGGAGCACCAACGGGATAATAGCCAATCCAGCGCTCCCTGTTCCCAAATCAGATGGGGCCAAAAGACCTTATGTGCTTTGTTTAAGATTTCAAATGAGCAAACCCAAGTCTGTAGCAGCAAGCCTTTAAAAGACAGACTCACTTTTTTTTTATCTTCAAATTCCAAAAAATAGAAGTTCTTTGGTGTGAGGCAAAAGCCATGCGAACTCTACAGGTTTATTTGTCTATTGAGCGGGAGAGGATGAATTGTTCAATGATTAACTTCAAGTCTGAGTCGCCTCGGATCGGATCATTACTTACAGTACAAATGAACCTAATGGGCACATTTCGAACAACACAATGCAGTGTTAGCAATGGCAGTGCTTTAATGTCCTCCTCCATTCTGTGGTTATCTGACACTCACGGGCGAGTTACTCTGCTTCTTTCTTCAAGATATGTAATTTCACTTGATTATAGAAACACAACAGCTGCCCCCCCCCCCCCCCCTCCCTCCCTTTTTTTTAAGGTAGTCACATGTCTCAGTTCGACTCTTTCCAATTCTGGTAACAGCTGCAGAACATGGCGGAGAAAGGATGCAGAAAAATACCTGGCTGTTGGATGTTTATGGAGCATAACATTTTTGAGCTTCTGAAGCCAGCCATGAAATGTGAATTGGTTTCCCGATTTCTAGGAATGTACAGAAAACCTTTTCTTCATATTTTTGCTGCATTTGCAGCACCGGCCTAGTTTTTTATTTTCTTTTTTTCATTGTTCAATGTAAAATGCTGCTCCCCATTGTGCCTCTTGGCCTCCCATGGGCTGCTAAGCTGACAGCGTCTAGAACGAGCGGTATTTAACTTTGTCCGGGAGCGTCTCTGCCTCACTGCAGCAGGGTTGGGCCAAACAGATATTGCATACTGTAACGTCCCCATGGGCATGCTCCTTCTGGTCAAAGAGGGAAAGAACCGCAGGTGAATCGTTAGGAAATCCAAACCCTGAAAAACCCAAGCACAAATCAATGAGCACAACTGTCTGTAAGAAACGTGCAAACTAAACCGCCTTCGACGTCCCGATTTGCACGCCATCAACATATCATGTTGATGTGACAGAATCAGAACCACGCTGGGAAAACGACTTGGGCCCCGTCCATCATGGCCGAGACATATGAGCTGCTGAGGCCCCTCAGTCGAAAACCGCCTTCTTCCATTCAGGCAAACATTCAACTATACAGTCATGCAACAGTGCTTTCAGCGTTACTTATTAAATAAAGTAAAATCAGGATAATTTGGTGACTCCCTGATACGCTGCTCCTCTTCCACTTTGCAACTGTTCTTTCAGATTTTCCTAGTCTGTGCCTTTTATTTGTCTTCAGTAAAGCTCGTGTTAAAGGAATCAATTTTTATAAGACGCATACTTGTGAGGACTCCATAATGCCAAATCTTCGCCAACCTACTTAACCCAACACCTCCAGAAAGGATGAGAGATTACAGCAGATTTATCGCTCTAGTTAAAGCCACACTAATGAAGAGGGATCAGTTGGCGTGCTTCTCGCAAAATAGACCACTCTGTAACTAAGACTCTTCAATGATCCATTAAACAAGGAGACACTTGGTGGTAGACGGGGGGGTCAAGGATACAAGAGATACGTGATGGAAATGAGAATCAGGGAGGCATGATGGGAGATAGAAGACAGGCGATCCGAGCTGAGACTCGGGGCAGATCATTCCCCACAAATTCTAAATAAGCAGGGTTGAGATATAAAGACCCTTCATAGTTTTTCATTTGAAAGTAAGATGGTGAATTATACACAGTCAGACCAGGGATCATAGAAGCAGATGGTACTAGGCAGTCTGTCTGTTTCCTCTACCAGTCTCAACTGCTGGGACATTAAGCACACCCACTGGTATACTTCCGCATGACTCGGATGAGAGAAAGTCAAGAAGGCTTGTTAGTTTAATGGATTGTCTGGAGTCTTTGTAAAATGCTGCAACACATTATTTCATGTTTTTTTGTTTGTTTACTCGCCATTGTTCAGACTGAGCTCAGAGATAATGTCTCTTTGCCGCAGCCGGGAGGTGTAAGTTAACGTTTCCTGTTGAAAAGAGACATTTTACATTGATGCGTGCATGCTGAGATATTTGCTGCTTCATTTACTTGCAAGTTGACATGCTGTGCTCTCTCTCTCTCTCTCTCTCTCATGATGCTGTGTGTGTCTTGGCACAAATGCATATTCATGGTAAACACGAGTCGATTCATCTATCCATTGTAACTGCAACATCTCGGGTCACCGACACTCCCCTCCGACATCCTCACACTGGCTCTCGCGTAACAGACATGCTGATTGTTTCCCAGCTCATTAAGCACAGCAGCCTCTTTTGCCTCTTGCCTCGCAAATCCTGTTCTCTAAGACATTACACAAATAAAGACTTATTGTCACATCAAGTTCATTTAACTTGCTTAGCATCCTCCTCGTCATGTGGGATCTATACGAAGCTCTGTGAATAGGCTTCTTTAACTTTGAGTAATCTTGTCCTTTGACCCAGTCGTGCATGACAAAACTGTTTCCTGTCAAAAGTCAGCTGTCGAGATGCAACAGTAAATGGCTCCCACAATTCTTGATTACAAATAGAAATAGGGTATTATAATTCCTTTATGCTGAGTGGAGTCAGATGATGAAACCCTTTTGTTATTTACTTTTGCACTTATTGTTCTTTTACTTGTATGTGGAGTCAAGAGGTACAAATGTCACCTTTTCTATAATTCGTAAAAAAATGAATTCCCCTGACTGCTTTGCCGAATTAAAATAATAGCTTCTCAAACAAAAGGACACGTGTTCCTCAGAGGGCAGACTGCAGCTTTTGTGATCGTTAAAAATCCTAAGTCTATTAGACAGCCAGGCCTTGGATGTTTAATTAGACAGCTACCTGGCAAAATTATTCTCTGATGCCGAGGTTTTCAAAGCCCTCCCTGCTTCAAAGAAATGAACTGCTGAAGGAAGGAATAATTTAATTCATTATTTATATTTACTGAACATAAGCCGGAATAAACAATCTTTTTAAAGCACTTAATATGACCTCCGGCTAGGCGTCTGAGCGAATAAACAGTTTCTGGTGTTAGGCCTTTGTTACTGCATCGGGTCTGCATTTCCTCCCCATTGTATTTCTGCTCACAGCAGCCTGCAAGCCAGAAATGTGACAAATATATCTGCAGCAAAAGCACAGCGCATTGTCTGCTGCCTGCTGTATGACTTATTTATACAAATATGTGGGTAAAAGCGGTGCTGGAAGAAGATGGGTGGCAAGTGTAAAATGACATCTGACTGAAAGGCACAACAGTGGCGATTCTAGCTCGAGTGACGACCGGGACTTTGCTTAAAAGGTGGCCATGGTGGTTAATAAGTGACCTTAACCATATTAAGGACCCCTAGAGACGCGCCCTATGATTTTACCTGCACTACTATTGTATGTACAGCTAAATGACAATAAAGTTTGACTCGACTCATCCTTACATCAAGTCATTTTCCTCCTGAACTCATGCGTCAAACGCAGTCTGTTGCTTTGGAATCTCGTTTGTTTTTGCAGCAACCCACTTCTTTGTGGCACTAAACATAAGATAATATTTCATTTCTATAAAAATACAAAACATAGTTTATTCAAATCCCAGTATACACACATGCTGCGAGTAGAACGGATATAATTGTGTTGATCACCATAATTAAGACTTATCGCAATCCCACGGCAGACGAGGCACAGTTCCTTTAGCAGCATCATATTCTACAAATCCCTTTTGTGTATATTTACATTTTCGGCAAACTTGAACTTGATTTTCATATCATTCTGCAATTATTTTTGCTGGGATTTATTTCTCCTTTTTAAAATAGTCACTAAATAGCGCAATCTTTGCAAAAATGGAGGTCATGATCTGTCCACAGCGGCACCATTTGAGTTTTTCCCAGCAACGGGGTTGCCTGCATCCTTGAACACAAGTATTTAGATTGTACGCAATTTAATATGTCAAACATGTTTCAGCTTGGCTTTGCGTGAATGAGATGATTTTACTGTCAGCATGATAAATATCTTTCTGTTTATTTGGAAACAGTAAATGTTCCACTACATATCCTTGGACATTGGAATAAAACATGATGGATTGTAACAATGTGGAAAATAAGGTACAAAAGAGAGAGGGGGGTAAATCACCCCTAGGAGATGATTCACAGGTGATAAATGAACTATTCAGCATCTTAGGGTGAGTTGTATCATGATAAACGGTGACCCCAATCAACCTTCACTATTATGAACAAAAACTATGCTTCAAACATTACACACAATTGACAGTTGTCTTGACACATTGCGTGGTCAGAAGTAAGGTGTCCTCTGTGCCTTCGCTCCAAAAGTCTTTTTTTTTTCTTAAATCTTATTTGCTTTTGAGCAATGAACATTTTCAGAAGAGCAACCTTGGTCTTGTATGAACCCTAAACGATTAACCCCGGGGTCTTCATCCGGTGAATTGCCAAGCTACAAGACAGCCGGGCAAGGTCCAGCACACGGAAAATGAATGTGACCATTCGAAGATAAGATTGGAAAAAAATACAAATATGTTTATACCTATACTTTACCTTGGATATCAGTAAAAAAAAGTTTTTATCATCAGTTGTAAGAGAAGTGTGTTGTAATTGCTGACCTTTGATGCTGAGAGCCATACAATGCTATCTAGTGCGGCAAATTCTATGCACAGGGGTTGAGGGTTGCCATGGAGACGGATCAGATTCTAACTCAAAGCATCTGGTCCGGAATAATGGCAATACGATTGCATAAGACTCGGCCTTTGAGATGCTGTTAACAGTACAACTTGGTGTACTGTTTCTACTAAGTTGTACCATTGGGGTAAAGTCTCAATAATATTAGGAGAAAAATCAGCCAGGTCTTTTGGAGCTTGAATTGGCCCAGGGGCTGCGACCCGGGCAACCTGGAATCATTAAGACCTCTCGACCCTGGCTGAGCTGAAACAAAGCACTGAGTCCAAAACTGAGGAAGAAGAGGTCAGGGGCCAAATGGTGGCAAGGGAATGGGTCAGTGATTACAGTAAGGGGCCTGGCTGTTCATCGATCCCTTGGCTCAGGCTGGAGCGGGTGAATGACTGGAGCTCTCTCAGAACTGGAAGAGATGCAGTTCAAGGAGAGGCCAGGGACACAGTGACGAACTACGAAGACTTCCCAAAGGGCTGAGTCAGCGAGCAATGTCCGGAAAGAACGCGAAATAAAACTCAACTGAGAACCCCTGGAGAACAATAAGCGACTAAAATTCGATCTTTCCCATTTCTACACAAATGTGGAAAACCTGATCTCAAATCTTCAAATACAAAATATTGCACCATCCAACCAACTTTAATTACTCAAGTTTTTTTTTTCTTTCCATGAATGTGATTATAAAGCTCACAACCATTTCTAATTGACAATCACAGACTATTGTAGTCCAGCAAACAGTTTAAGGTAGGGCTTACTGAAAAGCTAATTGCCTGTGAAGCTCAACTTGTTGCAATGAATTTTCCCCAGACTGGTTATGAGGCTGAGGACCGAAGAGTTTGCGAAGAAATATGAGGCAATGGTTTCAAACTTCAGAGAGAACCTGTCAAAGTGTCATGGAAAATGCCAAGTTCTGCTGTGATGGTTTTACACAGCTGGAGCAGTGGAAAATATTTAACGTTGGAGTCACTCCATCATATTCTGTGCCTGTGTGAAGACACTGCAATAAAACAGCTTCTCCTAAAATGCTTTGATAAAAACATCCATGTGGCATTTCATAAATACTGCAATTACTTCATTTCACTTTCCAGTGTATTGAAAAAATAGACAATGTGAAATATACCTGTGGTTAAGAATAATTCTACTGTAGCTAAACACAGTAGTTGAAACAACACGCACACACAGACACCAGCCACTCCTGCATCCTCTATACACTGTTATTTTCTCACTTCATTCCAGTCCTCCATGAAGCCCTCGGTCATTTTACCCCTACTGAGTTAATCAAGGAGTGGAGGCAACAACAGTACACCTGCAAAGTCCACACTATAATCTGCTGAATCATATACATGCAGCGCACGCAGGTACACAAACACACACACACACACACACACTCTGCAGCCAAGCTGCTGGGGTCTCTCCTGGTGTGAGTGGTTGCTGGACCAGGCGGCACTGATGATGGACCACTATCTAGCTCAGGGGTGGGCAAACTTTTTGACTCGCGGGCCACAATAGGTTCTAAAATTTGGCAGAGGGGCCGGACCAAGCACAGATGGATGGAGTATTTGTGTGAGTTAATATAAATGACACAAGAAAGCTATTGCATTAAAGGATTTGGCCTTTTACAGCTAGCATTACAGGGAAAAGGTCAAATTAATGGGGTTTAATTATAATACAATTGTATTTAATGATATAATTTGGACAAGTTTGGCGGGCCGGATTAAAAAGACCAACGGGCCGCATATGGCCCCCGGGCCTGGGTTTGCCCATGTCTGATCTAGCTTGATGGTACCAAAGGGGCCCTTTCACACCTGGACTCCTGGACCCCAACTCCGCGGTGCCAGTCTGGCGTTATACCCCCGACCACATCCTCCATGGAAATTCAAATGGATATATTTTGTACTTCCTCCACCTCCGTGTTATATTTACAACCAGAGATATCTTCGCTGTTTGTTTTGGTGTCACTCAGGGACAAGAATGTGTTTCTGAAATTGCAGATTAGCATGACTGTCAAATGACGGTATTTAAAAACACTGGTAGCTGTACCAGTGTTTCATACCAGCATGGGTTTGAGCCAAAGCCAGCCCCAACAGAACGCTCGTGGGGGTGCTAAATATAGAAACCATTTTTTACATTTCTTTCATCAAAACGGGGGGGGGGGGGGGGGGCTTGCCCGGCATAGGATTTTGTTATAATGCAAATTGGCAGAAGCTTGTTACCACTTGTCATTTTCACCTGATGGTAACATCACAGAGCTGCATGGATGCATTAGCTTGTTTATTTTGGTCACTGCATTGTAGTTGAAATATACAGAAATGAGAGTTGAGGAAGTTTCCAAATGTGATTTCATCTGCCGATGCATATTTATGCACATTGGTGCGATGGCAAGTGACGAGTGGAAGAGCATGCAACTTACTGACTCCAAATTGCCTTGAGAATAAGAGTATGAAAGGAAAGAATCCACCTGAAAGATTCTGCTACCCTGCCTGGTCCCTTGATGGGGGAGGATAATAACAAAATAAATGTGTCAATAATTCATGCTTCAGCTTCAAAAACACCCAAAGTATTTATGTGTTAATTTTAAGAACAGAAGGCGGACTCCTGTGAATCGGTGAGAGGCAATGATAAGTGTTTGCACAGCATTGATAGCCTTTGAAAAATCTAAAGAGCTATGAAGAAGATTCTTTGTGCAGCATTTGGCATCATGGAGGAGGATAGAATTGATGCGGGTGATGTCCGTGAAACATAGTGAAGAGGAACATTTGGGTTTTAATGGCTCAGATATACGGCCTCCAGCTGCTCTGGTCTCTAAACCTCCAAGATAACGTGTGTTGGAGAATAAGAATATGTCAGAATCTGTTTTTATTAATATTTGCTGGACCCAATGAGTACCTGGTAAAATATCATCAGAATTTGAAGGCAGCTCTAAATATAAAAATGGCAGCACACCACCAGAGCAACGTCTGACTGTTGCTGCTTTGTTTGCTGGAGCTATCTATGTTTGTAACCATAGCTACCACTAACTCGTATAGCCATGGAGCTAGTTGCCCTTGGCTCACATGGGGAGTCACTGCAGGCTCAATGGTAAATGAATGAGCCCGACTGGTATCAGACCAGAGGCCCGTTTGGGGCCAGGGGATGGGGAATGGAGATGATTTACAGCAGCTTGTGCTGTAAATGAGGACAAGAAGACGAACAGGACGGCGGTGAAACAGCTCAGAGAGATTTGGACAGCGGTGATGGATGGATGGATGGACGGACACCTTGATGTTTGTGGTGCATTTCTCCCATTTGAAAGAAACATTTTTATGAGCTAATGAAGAAAGTCATCTTATTTCAGTGTTGTTGTTTTTTTTTAGTAAATAAATAGTTTTTAAGAATATTTACTGTCATGACTTTATTTGTGATATGGTTTTGGCTTTCTGTAGTATACTTGTCTGAAAAGATTACTTCATATGATATGCCATAGTAGTTGTAACTATTGTTATTATTAATATTATGATGGAGCCATAAAAAAATAAATGACTCCCTGTTTAACAAATACTTTATTATGGTGTAATCCTGAAACATTTTTTTTTTGTGAAAGTACTGTTTGATTAAAAAACTCTCTCTTTGGAAGATTAATTGTAGATGGAAGCGTCGTGTCTTCTGTTTTCAGATTTAATAATATAGACAACAGGATGGTAACATAAAACTGTCATGTATGTCAGATCTAGTGGTGACAATCAAAAGACTGCCATCAATCTTTTTCCCATTTTTATGTCCACAGATGAAACTAGCATAAATAAAATCCACACGTAAAATCCACACGTATATATATATATATTGACATGTATAAAGTTGTCACAAACACCCAGGCTTTATCTGCGGAGAACAGAGTCTGTGTCTGCTCAGTGGGAGAAATAAAGTCTCCAGGATTATTTGTGATGTGAAAAATGATGCCCAAAGAAACAACACAGCTGCATAGTAAGCAGACGTTACACTTGAATTCAAGCAAAGTCGCTTTCTTCTTCTCCTGCTGAGTCCTGGGAGCTCATTTGACACTTAATCCGCAGTGACGTGCGCGTCTTTGAACAGATTTCCTCTCCTGCGCGACTCTCCTCGTCACCTACCCCGGAAAGATTTGTGGTTGTTTTTTAATATATCCGACCCGAAGGAAGAGGAGAATTTCCTTTTGTGTCTTCGCTCTTAATTACTTGTGATAACTCATCTCATTTCTAAAAGCATCTATTCACAGAGCTTGGCAGCAGAGATGATGCTCTTGTTGCCGGATTGGGAGCGGGAGGGAGGGAGGAGGACCGTGTGTGTGGTATGTCAAGTCAAATTGTTTTTACATTCCATCTCGTTGCCTCCTTATCTATTCAGCTGTTTATATGCGTCTCTGCTGAGGTGTGTGCAAACTCCTTCCGCGTCTCGGTGCATGTTTGCGAGCAACAACTGCCAAAGTGAGGAGGCAGACGGCTTGTTGTGGCGAAGGCTGTAGGGGGTGAATGTTCAAACCCCAGTCAGCTGGGATTGTGTATGAAATACAGATGTTTGGAGCGCTCATCTGTTTCGGATCGCTGCTCTTTGGCTAAGAGAAGAAACAGTCTTGGGTTTTGAATTGACAAGGGAGAAAGGGAATGATAAATTGTTCCACCAACTTTTATCTCATGCATCACCCCCCCGCCCCTTGACATCGGCCCACCCTGCTGTAGCATAAAGAAAAACGTCAAGCTGCACAATGAGGAGAGAAGATGAGAGTCTCATCAGCTGCTGCTTGAACAGGAAAAGAGAACGTGTTAATAAGGCCAAGGGAGAATTAAAGTCAGTATTTTCTTTTATTAGTTATTTCTGGGGGCAGGAAAGCAGCACAGGTAGACAGAACAAAGAAAACCCCAGTTTTGCATGTAAAGCTGGAACTGTGCATGCGTCTTGCTGAAATAGAGATGCTACAGATGTGCAAAACAGACCGTTAATGATCAATCTTGATTGTTACGCTCCTCGAGATAATGATTTTTGCAGCTCTTGTTTTCTGCCTTGCATTCGCATGCCAATTAGCCACCGGACAATGAAGCCTGTGTTCGCTGCCGCTATAAATGCTAATGGCTTTTAAAGTCCAGTTGCTCTTACATGTATTTATTTTTTTCTTGGAAAATTATAGACACAAACGACACGCAGTCAGGTTTCAGATGGCTGTTATGTCACCGAACGGTTTGTTTGTTGGCATTGCATAGCAAAAAGTAGAATAGTACAGACAACGAATGGGGCACAGGTGTGGCAAGTTTTATATTATATTAACAGATGCAAAATTCTCTTTGAAAAAAAAAAATAAGGTTAGAGACTCACAAATAAATAGCATACACATAAGCCCGTGCATAGGCCCCTACCCCACCACCACCTCGCAAACCGAGAACTGTCATCTCACCATCCACCTCCCCAAAGCGAAGGCAATAGATCAAAGTCCTCCCTCCTGACCCGCTGCAGCGCTGCGACTGATGTGTAACATTCATTTCTCATGATGTTAGTCGGCTTCCATCAGCATTAAACTTTAAGCGTAGCCACAACACGACCGTGGGAAGGTTTGACCGGAGGGGTTCCGCGAAGAGATGGCTGCCCCCACCGCGGCCCCCGTCACGGCCGCGGTCTGTGCTACGATCCTAAAGAAAGGAAAACGCAAAGGACAACAAAGATAGTTGTGCTCAAACATTCAGATGTACTTTAATGCCTTCTGCTCGCTTCATGCAGATCACAGTTCCCAGAAATTCTTCCCCAGGTTTACAATTACCGTAAATTAAATGTACGGAAGAAAGAAATTGAAGAAAAAAGACGATGGGAGTAGAATGGTGCAATGCACACGGTAACACACAAGCACGTACACAATGCTGGGGTGTGTTTGTGTGTGTGTGTGTGTCTGTGTTTGCGGGTGACTGAACTCGTGTAGGTGTTTTGGCTACGTTGTTGGTGCTATATTTAAGATTCTCTCACTTGTATCCAGGTATAAAATTTACATCCTGTGTTGTATAAAACAGTAAAGTCATACTAATCCTGGTAAAGTTGTCTGAGGCTCTGAAGCTAATCGGACTTCTGTGAGCAGGTTGGGCTTTTTCACACCTTCAAGACGGTGAAGAGGATATACAAGCGTGACTGTTAAGCAAAAGTCCATTGATTTTGATGAGGCTTGTGAGAACGCCGTGGCCTCGGTTCAGTCATGGTCTGTGTGTGTGTGTGTGTGTGTGTGTGAGAGAGAGAGAGAGAGAGAGAGAGTTTTGACCTTGTGCTGCTGCTATCTGATAGCTTCTGCAGGATTGGAGCAAAGAATCGTGATGCGGTGGGGTGGGCGGGGTGGGGGGACTTAAGACACTGTCTTCAAAGCTTCCTCCTCTCCTTACCGTGTTCGCTGTATTTGGGCGCATCTCCATCCGTCATACGTCACATCTCCATATGAGCAAAGCTTCCACAGCCATGCAGTTTTCTATCGTGTATATTAGAAGCCAAATGGTTTTATGCATTCCTATTGCCTCTAAAATAGCAATGCCTCCTGCCAAATTATTTTTACTGCCTCACTTGTTTGCCTTTTTGTAAAGAGGATGAAGCTTTTAATGCAGCAACCGCTACACGGAGAAAGACCTTCGCTTTTCTCATTTATCACTGGTTTGGCTAATCCGATTGGCCACGCCTATAGGCAGGGGCAGAAACTTGTCTCTGTTATCTTACAGTACTTTGAGCTCTGAACTTCAACGGTTTTTCTTTTTGTGCCATGTGGGAGAGTGTGCTTTCATCTAGCCCAGTGATGGTATTGGTTTATTAAGAGCCTTGAATAATCCTTGAAATAACTCCCACATTCCCTTTCCCCAAAAATAGGAGGAAGGTATAAAAAGGGTAAAACAAATTAGTTTTTTATTTTCATATATTGGATTTTGTTATAACTCACTGAAAAAAAAAACACCAATAAGAAATATATAGGCAGAGAAACCTCTTTTATTTCCAGGCTGCTGTGAATTAGCAACTCTCAGTATATCACTGAAGAAAAACACATCACATAATACAGGTTTAATGGATGAATCAGTAAAATGTGGTTCAACACACATAGTATAAGTATTCAGTCAGCGTGCGCTCCCCACAGATATATATGTGGACTATCAATATGATGGATTAGTCTTAGCCTACTGAAGATAAAAATAAATGCTCAAAGCAATAATTACACCAGTCCCATGCTGATCTGCACAACTCTCAAACGGTGGATTTTGTTGTCGGGGTGCCGAAGTGAATAATGTACAACTTGAAGGTCGAGTAGATTTCGACAAATTTACCTTGTTTATTGCAGATGTTGTATTTCCAGGTGAAAATCAGCGACGTAGCGACACAATATTTATTATTACTTTACATGTATTTTTCCTTTTTATGAACCCTCCCTGCACTGTTATCGGTTCCACTGTTCTCGGTGGAGAATCACTATGTCTTGTTCCTCCTCACGGTCGCCAGTGTAGCAAAGGTCTTGTACGTCTTATTTGCCTTTGTTTGTATGATGTTGGTCTCCAAGCTGATCTGTTTTTACCTGACAATCATCAATCCAGACGGCCAAAAATTGAGGGAAGTTACCACCCTCTTCGCTGTTTCGCTAAAAGTACACGTTTCTGACTTCTTCATATTCATCTCATCTGAACGCAGATCTCGTTCAATATGTACAATATGTATACGTTTTTGCTATCTTTTTATTTGGAGTACTCAATTCACCTAAATTGCATGGTTTTGGAGGTGGGAGAAAATCCAAGAAAACCCACGGGGAGAACATGCGAACTCCACACATATAAATCCATATGCTCAGCAAGGAAACCCGCAATACAGTGAAGCGGCGGAAGTTGAACCGTGACATAGCGAGGGTGGGCTGCATATCATTACATTAATTTGAAATCACCTGTTTGCACCAGGAACACCTGACTTCTTAGTTTGGGAGCCTGGTTTTCACAATGAAGTTAACGGTTTCCTTCCGCTGGCCAGGGTCAAACGTTACTAGCACAAATCATCCGTCTGGTAATCAGATCTCGTGTGGCAGTTATGGCTTTTGGATAACTGAGTAAAAATGTGAGTGGTTTCTGAATGTCATAACCGCGTCGTTACAAGCCTTTAAAGTTCATTCCTCTGGTGAGCCGTTTCATCGCTGCGACTGTTAATGGTTACCCCGGCTGTGTTTTTATTTTTTATTTTATTTAACACATGCTCAGGTTTCTGTTGGGTTCGTTAAATTACCGGAGTCAACACCGCTACAGATTGAGGAGTTTAATACGGCATTTAATGGAGGAGAAAGTGATTTGATGTTACTCTGCTGTTGCTGGAACGGTTATTTGGACCTGAGTGAGAGAAAGCCAATTGGCTCATGTGGTGCATGCAAGTCGTTTGCGTGGAGGAAATAACGCTGCCGGTGAAGAAACAAGCAGTACTCCGGTAATTAATTAATCGCTGAGTGACAGAGAGGCTGTGGGGCAAAAGCTTGCTTGTCGTCAATGAACAGATGGGAGTTGATTTGTGTAGAAGTCCAGGGCGTGTCCGATTCGTCCGTGTACATCTCCCTGCCCGCTTGTTTCATTTTAGCCGACATGCATGTGTGGGTGTTGATACATCATGCGGCTGCCGCAGCTGCTGCCTTTAGCCGTGCTTTTATTTATATTCCAAGGGGCGTCGGAGTCTTCCTAAAGTTATTCCGCGATGACGAGATCCATCAAGGCGGTGCAGGAAATGCAATAGAGGAGCAGAAGTCAGTTGAGAGCGAAGTCCACATCAGAGTAACAATGGTTGCTGAATTATTGAGACTTTCCTGTCCCATCATGCATTTGTCCCAAGCCTAATGGGTTTTTTCTCCAAAAGGCAGCACGATAGCGGGGCGGAAGCTTGCTCTGATTCTGAGGAGAGTACAACGACATCAACAACAAACACAAAAAAAATGAAATGAACTTCTTGACTTTGCGATTCAAAATAATTGCATTTCCGTTTCTAAAAAAAACCCACCGGACTTTGTCTGAAGCGGGAATATGCACATACACTGGTGTGCATTGATGAGAGAGGTCCTGATCAACCAGCTGCCTGACTGGTGTCTGCTTTAACAGTGGAATCCATCTGCCAGCCTCTCTGATTAATCCACACTTCTCTGTTCTGATAGATTTGAGTCTCATCAGTCGATTGAAAGTCAGCGCGCACAATCATGCACACAACTGCAAGGACACATCTTAAATGGGTCCAATGGCACAGGAAGAACACACACACACACACACACCGTCTCTCGCTGTTTTATTGGTTCTGCCACAATCCAACCATGAGTTGAGGAATCTGGTCCGTCAGCTGGCGATCTCGACTCGGTGGGTCTCTCCTCAGCACAAACATGAAGTCAAGGGTCAAGAAACAACCACAGCAGGATAACCCGCCCCTTAATTTAATAGCGAGACCATTGCTCTCGCTCCACTTGCAAGAACTCTGTGCTCATGGCGGTGTGTTCACACTCACTACTTCCCCAGCTAATCGGTGAGTCAGTGCAGTCGTGTAAAGCTGCAGTCATTTTGGATTGTAATGGTAGTTTTATTTAGTTTAGTTTAACATTATTAAATGTTAAATTACATTGTTGTCTGGTCATTCAAATCTAATTTTGGAACATGTTATCTCATCTGTCTTTCCCCCCAGTGTTACGGTAATTCATCGTCTCGTTTCATGAACGAGTGATATTTTCTCTTCCTGAATTGATCCTCTTTAAAACTTAATGAGGATTATCTTGCTACATATGAAGGCATCCCAAATTAGTGTTTTTCCTGCTAACAGACAAATGAACAAAATGACAAAATGATCGCCGCCAAACGTCGGCTCCTTGGCTTGAGGTAACAATTGTTTCGTTTAGTCTTTATTTAGATTTTACAGCACATTGTTTTATAAAAATGATGGAAAATCTGCATTGCGCATGAAGCTGTGAGTAGTGCTGATTAAATTCTACTCCATTTCTCATACCATAAACATTACATGAATTCATTAGAAGTGTTCCTAACTAAATTGCCAGGCTATAACTGCACATTTGCCACCTCCTTGGATCATTAATGTGCCCTCAACATTTTTTTTAGAGCCTTTTGCTACAGCTTTTTTCATCTCATTACATGAGTTAGTTTTATCATGGCTGGAAATTTAATTCCACCCCTTTCCTATTATTTACTCTCAGGGGGGCAACACGCTCAGATATTGGTAGTGTACTCATGAACTCGTACACCCCGGGACTTCGAAAAGAAACTCTGTCGGCGGCAATCGGCAGACCAGAAGGCGTTAACTGGCTACACTGTTAAAATGTGTTGTAGCACGGCAGAGGCTCGTTGCTGATGATTGGTGTTTCACCAAACTAACAGCTAGAGCAGACAGAAGTGTTATACCGCTTATTGGAAATAATTATTTGCGCTTCCTAGTTTCCTCATTCTTAAAATTCACTGATTACTTCCACCCAAAAATAATGTAATACAGTAGGGGGTGGGCAACCTAAGACACGCGTACGTGTCATGCCTGGCACGCGAGAGTATTTAGGTTGGCAAGCGGAGAGGCAAAAAAATATTGTATTTAACGCCTCACAAGAAATGGAGCACAATGCGCATGCGCGGAAGTGATCGTCCTTGAGTCAGCATTTCACGCGACGCAGTGCGTCATCCGAGGCTCTAATTTGTAGTCATTTTAACTCTTTGAGTGCCATTGCCATTCACTGCCAACCCTGACATTGAAATATGACTCTCTTCAACGGCCAATAACTCTGGAACAAAATGTTGTAGGAACACACACATTTGGTAGGATCGGCATGTGCATAGTCATAGGAAGGAATATTCTGTGGGGCTTGGAAAATCAGGAGAAATGCACGGAAACTGGGGCCCTCAGCATATAGCTGAGCTGAAAATTGCTGGCACTCAATGAGTTAAGGAAGCATTTAAAATGTTTGACCCGTAGTAACACCTCTTTGATTTACAGTCCAAACTCCAACCATTAATATTAGAACTGCATGGTAAAAAAAAAAGAGGCTAGATGTGCCTATAACATTACATAGAGCTGTCGTTCCTGGATTTAGTGCTGTGGATAGTACATATTTTATGTTGGGTAAGAAAATGCTTTGTGTTTGTGAGCCAAGAAGCGGCTGCAGAGAGCTGTAACAACAGGATCCCTGTGTTTAGAGTGCATCTCTCTTTGAACGTATCCTGCAGCAATTAGAGAGGATTGACCGACACTTACTCGAGGTTTTTGGCACTCATGCATTACGCCCGCATGGCTAACCGCCGTCATCGTGATTTGGGATCCAACAGAGCCTGAACAATTAGAACGACCCGCGTTCTCGTGAAGATGCCACGTTAAATTTACGCTGACAGACAAGGAAGGAGGGACGTGAGGGCAGAAGTGCTCCAGGGATTAATGTTGGGCTCGGAAGCCGGTTTCCTGGAGGCATTAGCTGCCTGGTGGAGAGCTGAGGGCCTGACGGTGGAACTGTGACGCGGGGTGTCGAGCCATTGTGGCGTGTTACGGTCAAATATGTACACATCTTTTTGGCCTCTGTGGGAGCATAAGCTGCTGCAGCGATCACATAACTGACCCATGAACCCCAGGAGGACAGGTAGCTCCCAAGTATTGGGCACGCATGAGCGCTCCTAGCATCGCCATTACTACCTTCTCCCGACCATGTGACGAATGATGACACAGTATTAACTCTCCTGGTGTTAATCTTAATACCTCATGCTGGAAGACTATACACAATCCATTTTAATGCAATTAGCTCTTGCCAGGAAAGATGAGTTATTCAATGGGAGCATAATTGGATCCTCACGTTTTTACACAGGTTTGTTTCTGGGATGTAATTACTTTCATACATGGTTTAACACACTGACACATCCAGTATGTACACACACACCGAGGCTCTCATGTAGACCCATCCACAGGAAGGAAATTAAGTTGACGTGCAATATATCACAAATTCTACCTCATTATTTTAAGTTAAATATCGAATGGCCAGCATCAGGTTCCATCAGTGTTGACATTTACATAGAATTGCCATGCAGCAGACCTTGACACACTGTGTGAGGAGATTGATGGGCTGACTTAAATGTGTCACCCTGAGGCAGGGGACAACTGTGTCTCCCTGCTGTCCCACGAAGCCATCGAGCTGCGTTGCATTAAAATCAGGATCACAGAACCTCCAAACAGTGGCCTTTTTGTATTCTAGAGGAAGATAAAGTAAGAGGTGAAACACACATGCTGCCATTTCTTTCTTTCTCCGTCCGTTGACTCCAGCCTCTCTTTTGCCGTCTTCACTCTCTGGCCTTAAAAGTCTGCTTTGTCTCGAGTCGTTACGCTGGAGTCTTTGTCATCCACTGGCCTCTATTCACCCGGCTCCTCCTCCCATGAGTCTCAAAGTTGCTTTCGGAGTTGATTTCTCTCTTCGTTAAGGAAAGTAGACTTCGAAAACATGTCGACATTGTGATGAAATGCAGTTCGTTAGAGCTTCCACAGATACAAAGCACAAAGAGTGGTCTCCCAAAACTTGATGAATTCTCTTGATGTTGACGATTCAATCGTTAAGTCCCCGCGCCCTCGTTCTTCCATATATGACACAGCAGGCAAGGACCTCCCATTGTCCTGGGAGGTCAGCGCTTACCCGGTGAAGTCTGTGTAAATACATTTTATGTAATGGGGTGGCAGAGGAGTCATACTGTACGCCCAATGAACAACTACAAGGGAGATTGTTTCTGTGCTCCACATCTATAAATAATTGAATGGTGTTGGGGCCCCTGTCAGAGCCAGGGGGAAGCAAGCACTATGTCCACCCACAACTCCAGTCCCAAGCCTCCTGTTATATTCAGCAAGACGGCGATACGAATCCATTTACAATGAGGTGGTGGATCAATTGTGAAGCAACTGGTTTACTTCTCTTTCTATTGCATTTATTAAAATGCAATACGCAGCTATGGGAAAAACAACCCAGAAGAACTTATTCCAAAGGTTCAGAGCAGCTGTCTTCAGGATCCGCAGTACAGATGTGATGTAATTACATCAATTACACCAGCAACAACTGCAGCGTGACTGCTGAAGGTCTAGCCCCGTGATTGACCATGTACCCTTCAGTCACCCCGGCCCCATCTCCACCGTGTGGCTAGCTACAGGAGAAAGAGCAGCATGAGCAGATGCACTGACCCTTCCTCCATGTGCAGAATCGCTTTTTTTTTTTTTGCCAAACTCAACATATTTCCTGCTATTGCCAGAGACCCTCGGAGGGCTTCGACAATTCCCCAAACCCAGCATCCATGACCCTGACTGAAGAAACTGCAACCTTTCCGGTCTGTGAGCAGATGTTGGAGCAGAGCTGCAGGCAGAGGTCACTGAATCGTGGTGATGGCTGCCAGCCAAAACACTTTGGCATGTGAGGCACAATATGACACCTGCAAAACATCACCCCTAATATAGCGTCCACAGACGGATCCCAGACACAGATGTCCTCTCCTGCCATGGTGTTACGTCTTAGCGTGTGTACACAGTGACAGCGCCTCACTGGCTTAGTCCGATAAGTCATCACACTGCGTTCCGACTTCTTTGAGCCATGTTTGTTTTTCTTCTTCATGCATTTTCTTCAATAACTGCTCGTATTATTTACATTATTTATCACATGTTCTGAGCCGAATAGATCCCGATTGAGTGCATGCACATGCACTCAAGTGTGCGCCGGCAAGAAAACCTCATTCCTGCCGCTGTATTTCACACTAAAAATTGACACACGAGCCCAAAGTGAGTTGGGGGGGTTGGGGGGGTGGAATTAAATTACAACGCTGTTACTGTGATTCTACATAATAACCCTCACTGTAACCATCTTCACTGGAGAAACTTGACGCTAGTGCGTCTATCATCATGCTCTCAGCACGCTCGGGCCCATCTCGTGACCCAGACAACCCATCAACTCATCTATAAATGATTTCAGAGTATGATACAGCCCTAGGAAAAAACAGAAAAACGTGTAGCTGTCCAAGTGAATTTCACTAACGTGCTGCTTCCTATAGAGCTAACTGGACTTCAGACAGGAGAGAGAGGGAGCCAGCCTTCGGTTTGGTGCCGTAGCTTTGGGCTACAGCTGTGGACACGCATGTTCCCACTGTGGCATCCATTTCATTGACTTCACACTGCAATATTTACTTCTCTATTTCAGCACAGTGTAAAAAAACAACAACACACTTTTCTTCCAGTTTTTTTGTCTTCCTCCTGCAAAATGTTGAGCATTTTCTGAATCTAAAGAGAGTGCATTGTTGGAAGCTACCTTTCACCATCCCTCCATGAATCTTTCATTATTGTAGCTGTGTTTATTTAAAGCGGCACATATGTGCATAATAAAGCTGATAGCTCCAGTTATCTCTAAAGGAGCTATCCAGAAGTGGCGTGCTCTATTTCGGTTTCTCTCTGCATGTACCAGGGAGGCAGATTTTGGAAAGTGGCAGTGGCATCTCATAAAACTGCAATTACACACACACACTCCAGCTTTAGTAACTGCATTAATAACGAGCTGATACACACATTATCAGATTGACAATACCAGAATAGAACAGAATGACAAAACAATAAGCATCGCAATAAGCCAAAACGCCTCACAATGCTCTGATGAATAAAACGGGAAAAAAAGACAGCAACCACCAACCTTCTTACTAAAATGATCTGATCACCAACCCTCCAGTTGTGAATTGTTTTTAATATTTCCAATTTGGATATTTCTCCAGTTCATCTCTGCCGCTCTTGTGCCCGAGAAGGAAAAGAAAACGCAGGGGGGGGGGATCTAAATGCCCAGGGGTAGAGTTAGTTCAGTTTTAAAATGTAAAACCAAGCAAGACTGATGGAACAAAATGTTTCAAAGGAGATGAGGCAGGAGAGGGACACAAACTGAGAAAGCAGTCCACCCGAGGCAGATAATATCCGCAGGGAGCAGGCGAAATCTACAGTCCAATTACTGGCCAGGTCCAGGGACATGGAGGCAAAGAGTAAAATAAAAAAAAAACACGCAACGATGAAACAAGAAAAGGCTAAACCCTCGACAAGCAAGATGAACGGCAAACAGAAGAGGACGCAAAGATGAGAGAGAGAGGAGAGATTATTAGCAATGGCTGAAACTATTCAGGCAACAGTGAGGAGGAGAAGCGGTGACACATCTTTTTTTTATCTGCATGTTGCCTCACAGCAAGAAGTGACATGGCAGTTGTATCATGGTTGTATTTAAAGTAAAAAAAAAATATATATATACTGGATACGTTTGTTATCCAAGCACTTCATTCCTCTAGCAGCCTGTTGGTGCTTTGTATTTAAATCACGCTAGCTTTACAGTAGTTTTAATTAACATTGGCATACGTCTTTGTAGAACATCATATGGTCTTTGTAATGACAGCTTTCAGAAACTTCCCCAAAGCAAAATATGCTCATGTTCAAATGAGGAGCCCACTAGCAGTTATTGTGCGTGGATCAGAGTAGGAAGTGTGGTGATGTGATTACAGGATAAAAGTGCTGTGGAAGTGGAAGAAGAGCGGATGGAGGGCTCAAGGAAACACCAGACTTAAAAAGTGCGGATCAGTTTAACATTGACAAGCAACATTTATACTAATGCATTAGTGTTACTTTATACTTATAGTAATACGAATTTTAACGTAAATTCTGTTTACTAAATCACCATAAATCATTTTAAAATATAAAAAAAAGAAATGTTAGCTTTGGAAAGCCCTGAGAATATTATCATAGCTCCATTTCCGGTGTTGGATCAGAAACGTTATTAATTTTCTTAAATAGGATGAGTTTTGCAGTGACAGTAAAACGAATGCAACATGAAATTAAGTATTGCCTCTGCATGGTATGCATGTAAGAAGAGTTGGTTGGGGGGGGGCGGGGGACCTGCCTAGGTGTTTTAATATACAAAGCTTAATAAATTCGCCGCGGTTCGCTCTAAATTTAGAAACCTCTTCAACTTGCTTGCTGAGCTTCAATCAAGCTGTCCTATTTGACAAGCCAATGTAAACCGGGGTTGTACACACATTAACCTGGCCCCTCCTCCTGGAGCAGCTACCACCTGGCTACCCTCCATCAAGGCTGCACGTCCAGTGTTGAGGTGTGACGCCTCTTCTGTCATACCTCAGCTTCGCAACATGTTCCTGAACAAGAATGGGTGTGAGGCCCAGTGCCCCGGTGAACCCCGGTGGGCCCTCGCTGCCAGGGCGCCGCTCGTTTCCAGCTGACCGTGCTGGAGCTGGCAGCTGCCCGGCACAGGCACAAAGATGAATTAGGTGGGAGAGAGCTGCCAGCACTCAAGCCCTATGATAATTACTCAGCTGGTAATATTGTGAATAAAATCAAGCCCGCCAACAACATTGGCTGAAGGCGTCGGCTTGAGCCAAAAGTGCCTTCAAATACCCAAGGTGAGTGTAAGGTGGCGCGCCACCCCCCGTCGTCTGAGAGGAGATGTCGGGTAGCGAGCTTGGGCGATTGATCAAAGGCAGTCGGGAGATGTCAGCTGGAGTCTGGCCGGCTCATGACGGGCCCGCCTCCAGAGGACTGCTTGGTTTGGACTCTGGCAGACAATTCTCACTTCAGTCCTGCTCACTACTTAGAACGACGGAGCTGCGTTCCGCAGACGGCTACTTCCATCGGAACACCGAGTCGTCGTTAAACGAGTACGCCGTTACGTGAGGGCCACCTGTATAATAAATAACGCCATATTTCTAAGGGCCATGCTGCATTCCACGGTCATAGTATTTTGGTTGCGGTGTATTAATAGCAATTGGTGTTATGTTGGTGTGACTGTGTTAAAACGTTTTGCTGCTAACTTCATGACGTGGTAATTGCAATGAGCCTCAGATAATAGCAGCTGTTAAGGACTGTGAGTGGAGAAACACATTCTCCTTTGTTTCCTCCTCAGCACGCCGCTGCTGTCTGTTTACGCCATTTTACTTGTCTCCTTTTGTTTTCACACCTTCCTTGTGTGTGAGATTCTCAGGAGTCCGTGTTCATGGGCACAGCAAGATCGCCTCTAAATGTGCTGCTGGTCTCTATTGGTTGGAGATGGAGTAGCCATTATTCAGGGCCTGGCCTCTCATCAGCTCGCCTGGTCTCTCGTCCCCAGCTGAGTGACAATGAGGCTGGGCTCCAGAAGAGGCTCAGGCAAGCGAATATGAAGGGGAGAAGGAAGCTGTGAATATGGATGGTGATGCTGGCGGTGTTTGGAAGAAGGCGAGGGAGAGGGAAGCCACAGAGGCCCGGAACCAGGAGCCATTGCTCGCCTGTCAGCGAGGCGGCAGAGCAGACAGAATGTCGCCGCTCAGAGACTTCGAAGCTTGAGCGCCCAGTATTGTTTCAGCGCTGTGGAGCATCCCCAAATGTTACCTCTCAGCGACTGCTCAGCACATCTGAGGAGCGACATGGCCCTGGGCCTCAGCAGAGTCAGGGGCAACAAAGACAGGAGATGATGAATAAATGAGGCAACCATAAATTTCAAAAACTCGAGACGCTGTAGAAACGGCTGTCTTTGTTGGAATGTAGTGATTCCAGCCAAACCTGTGAATAAACAGGTTGCGGCTGCTGCCGTCAGCCACCAGGCCGGCACATCATGCTACGGTAATTAATTTCAATTAGCTGGCACCAATCCTAAATTACTGATTGACTACTCACTTAAAATGTGAGTTTTAGCATCGAGACAGGCCTAGAATTCATGCCTGTCTGCCCCGACCTTACTGGCCATCTTTGTAGAACTTGGGAGAAACGATTTGTGGCTGTTATATATAGGCCGTATTCAGTATTGAGCATAATTCAAATATGAGGTTGATCTAAAATGGCGATAATCCAACTGCAACTGGGAAGGAGTCTTTTTGAGGTTGATTGAATTTGTTGACCCTGAAATACTTTTTTGTTTTTTTCAGTTCCAGAAAATAATAAAATAAAATATATTACCGTATTCAAGCAATGCGAAAATTCAGACAAGCTGATAGTGATATACCGACAAATTCCAGCGACGTTAATGTGGAAAAGAAGGTTTATTTATCATGTGGCAAGTCACTAAATAAATAGTCCTGGCTGTGGACAGTGCAACTCGACAATAATCACGTGTATACAGCAGGGAGAGACATCAGGGAACACTGGGTCTCCTGGAATTATGCTCCAGGCATCCCTCCATCCATCAGCACCTCTGTAATCACAGGAAATCACATCATATTACTCGCCCTTCAAGAATGTCATTAGTGGATATTGTTCTGAGGCGACGTATGGGCTTGCCCAATGCGATTAGGCCCCCTGATGAATTTGCCCTGTTGTTTCGAGACTGTTAACTGACGAGATTGATTGACATGAACCAGTAGCCCTCTGAGCATTTATTGACGTTCCCCTCGTGCTAGTCCTTTAATGTCTGCTCTTGCGTGTCGGCAACTTCATGGCTTGAGTGAAGCCAAGTTGAGTTAGCAAAGTTCGACGAAACGGCGTTTTAGGGGTTAGTGGTATTGTGGCAAACGCCGCCGTTACTGTGAACACACAGCTGGAGCACCCATCCCTTTTAGATTTTGAGAGGTTGTTGGCCGTAACTGTCAGGACTCTCTGATGTGTAAAGGAGAGCCAAACACCTGAAGGGTTCAGTTTCTTTGCAAAAGTGAATATTTTAGACCCCTCCCAGGGTGAGACCTGGTGGTTTTTGGCTAAGACGGAACAGCCACGTGTTCTCCAGTCAGATTTAAAAACAGTCTCAAGCGATAGAATGAAGGGGAGAAGTCGGAGGGTTGAGAATTACCCAGAGTAGCTGAGATTCATCAAAAAGTTTAGTTTAGTGTAGTTTTTGGCAACCAACTGTTCTTTCTCCTTCCTATTTCTAAATTATATATGGCATTGTTTGTGTAGGTGTGTGTGTGTGTGTGTGTGTGTGTATGCACACTCCTGGACTAGCCTATGGCCTGCGTAGGTTGAAGTGCAGCCTGTCAATCAGTGGGCTATCTGTGCACTCAAGCGCTCCCAAGAGTCAGACCCTTACCTGTTAAATGGACTCCCCAAGGCCAAAGCGGCAAGAGAGCAAAGAAGCACACAGCTCGAACCGCAACAGAACTCACAAACTGAAGATGACTGCTATAACTGTATCGCCTGCTAATCTGAAGACGGCGTGCCCAGTTTATGTTGAACAACAGGACGCGTCTCGCAATGAGCTAAAGACTCTAAGCAGTTAGTTGCTTATGGAAGCCATTTCATTGGTTATCTCCTTGTTGTCCTCTGAGTCTGGTCATCTAGGAGTATCTGCTGCGTGTCCTTCTCTATATTTGTTATTTCTCTGTTGACTTCTCCTCATAAAGACATAAAATGCCCAAAAGACACCCCCCCCCCAGCTCATTTGAAGCAACAGTTAGATTTATTGTTCTGGCCACCGGATTTGTCAGCCTCTGTAGGTGGACACAGGGATCCGTTTAAGGCTATTACGGCTCAGCAGTTTGGAGTTTGCTCTGACAGCTGCAGTGCATTTTTAATTAAAAGTCAATAGAACATTTCAGATAATTCCATCTTGCGATCCGATTCATGCGCCGTCACAATAATGATTTTTCATTTCAATTTTGATTTTGTTTAAGGCTGCGAAGAGAAAATCTTCCTTGTGAAACTGAGCGTGAATCAGAGCAGCAGTTACAATCCGTAGCGCAGTTTTTTTTATGTTCGCAG
Organism: Brachionichthys hirsutus; assembly: GCF_040956055.1. NCBI lineage: Eukaryota > Metazoa > Chordata > Actinopteri > Lophiiformes > Brachionichthyidae > Brachionichthys > Brachionichthys hirsutus. The sequence continues at coordinate 13,323,855 of NC_090904.1, forward strand.
TAACATCTGTTGAGTTGATTTTTGTTTTTCAGCAGTCATAAGAGGTTGATTTAAAATGACTCGATAAATTTGCTATAATATATCGGATAGAGCCAAGTTCACAGTGCGTGCATGTGAGCTCTGATTTCTGCCATAGAAAAAAAAAACACTCGTGATTTCAAACCCACTTTATTTTAAAGCTAAATAAAATGTGTTTTTCAGCAGAAGAGAGAAAGATGGAGTGGAAATGCAAGGGAGAAAATAGTGGAAGAGCTGGAGTGAGTGGAATGGCTTGGCTCATTCTTAGCTGAAGAAAGGTTTGCTCATTCATAATGAGACCATTTTGTACTCTTTGATAATTATCTCTGTCCTAAAAGCAGCACATCTGTATACTTAGTCGATGGGGAAAAAGGAACTTTGGCACAGAGCATCAGAAAAGACATACGTTTGTCCCTACATTAGTACCCCATGTCCTTTTGAAACCGGCCTCATTTTGTGTCATCTGCAGACCTATAACCATCCTCATTAGACCCAATAAAGCTCATGCTTAACAATGGCCGCATCCTATCGTCATGCTACTTGGATCTATCAGTATTGAAATTGCTTAGTACATTTCAAGGCTGGGAGGAGATCTGCATGCACAAAGAGTAAAACTGGATTGAGATAAAATATTTTAGATAAGTGTATAATCATTTGTTTCACATAGTATGTAAGATATACATATAGATTTTGCATGTCAAATAACCGTGATGTTAATTATTATTAAGAATAACCCACTAATGGTTACAAAAGCAGCATGACGAGCAGCATGACGGAAGCATTGAGCCTGCATGCCGGAAAGCAAAAGAACGGCAGAACTAGACCATCGTGCTGCCGGGTTCAATAGATACATGTTTAATAATTCAGTAAACCTCACAACTTCAGTTTTATGTAGTTACCTCTATTCACGCTGTCTGGCTGATTTAACAGTCTGAATTGTGTTTTTAACTTAATGTCACGCAATCTGTAAAATAACTTGTCAAGGACGGAGTAGATAAAATCAGGTTCAGTTATATCGTCCAGATCTGGTCATTTCTTTTCTTAATATTCATATTATTGCAGCCAAACCTGTAACCATAGTGATAGGAGGTAATTTGTGGCAAGTAGAGTTGCATTTTTTTGTGCAATTCTGAAACTGACCATCAACAAACGACCTTCAGGTAATAAAATTGCTGAACCTGAGGCTTGATGTGTGCCTGCATAGATTTGGTTATTTAACTGCTAAATTAAATATCAGTCCAGAGTCGGAAATTCGATTTTATTCATAACTAGCATTAACATGTAATACCCTAAATAAGTTATTTCCATTTGTATTAAATCATTTAATGCAGTAAATTCAATGGGTTATTTGTAAAGCACACACATAGAATGAGAAATGAATAGAGACATTGTTTTTAAGCAGGTGAACCTAAGCCCGGTGAAGCACAAAATCATTTAGAATCTGTTCTGAAACTAAACTTTCATCAGATTCTTCACGCATGCCTTTCCTCTATAGGTTTATCCGTCTTTCCGGCCTCACACATGTATAATTTGCTGTTTACTGCGGATGTTTGCAGCTTGAGCTGCAGATGAGTTGGTGCACGGCTGGAAAGGAGCGAGAAAGCATGAACTCGGCCTCAATGTTTACATTGATGTGTCGCTCAAAAGAATCTTCCCAAGCGTGGACGATCTGCATAAGTGCAGCTCGCCTTCAGAGGAGCGAGGGCTGGTCCGGCTGTGTGATGAGTGGAACACAGCAACTCACCATGTGCCTGGCTGCATTGAGAAATAAGATCCTGTGAGGTTTATAGTAACTATAGATACTTCAAAAGATGGGGGAAAGGCTTTATTACATTATGTGTTTGGGTACATAAGCGCAATTCAAGATACCTTATATTTCATAGATTTTGATTCTTGAGAGACTTGCTTCCAGGTTTGTGTTATGCTGTGATTGTGGCTACTTGAACGGCGCAGGGATTGAAGGACCCATGAATTAATAAACGTCTGGTTATCCTGATGCAACAGTGATGCAAGCCACTGAAAGCCATTAGACCAGTTAATCCTGAACAATTCACAATTCAACACCGTTCTGATTCTCTTTGTGCTCGACTTGTGTCTGTACGTTCGACACGGTTGATGTCTGCTCGTCTGTCTGCATGTCAGGAATACGTGAAATGAATGGAAACTGTTGACATCTGATGTCAGCCGTTATGTAGCCACGGTAGCCCTGACACCCGGCGTACGTTGGCATACAAGGTTGTGAGCCGACAGGTCCACTTCATCACTCACAGTGCAGACGGCGGGGATCCCCATCACTTTGTGTTGCATACGAGACGCACAAAATGGATGAATGCGGCTGCAGTAGTGAAAAGCTAGATTACAACACTGCTAGTACTTGAGTACTTCCGGTTCTCACTTGACGTTGGAGTTACCTTCCGAAGACAACGTCGCTAAAGGTTTTTTTCGCCATTTAACAAAACACTCCGTTGACCGTGTGGTCAAAAATATTTTGCACGCAAAGGACCCAGCGACACTTCCGGGGTGTACCCCGCCTTTCGACCGTAGAAAAGCTGGGATAGGCAACACCCGTGACCCTCAAGGCGGATTGAGCTGACATGAAAATGAATGGAAAACACTCTGGATCGTCATTAAATGAGTACGCCATTAAGTGAGAATCATCTGTTTATCATCTTTCTCCTTCATTTGCAATTTAGAAACCAAAATTGTAATTATATATATATATATATATATATGTATATGTGCATGGAACTAGAGCGTGTCCCGGCGTCAGCGTAGGATTCGATGGAGGTATGCGCTTTTCGAGTGCCCTCCAGTTTTGGTTATGTTATAGATCCGACTGCTTCCTCCAGCGCGGCTCAATCGACTCAATTAGAACAGGATGCATTTAGTGAGTCATGCAACATTTGACACATCCCTGTGGGATCTCCTCTTCCCATCTTTTTTCTCTCTCTCACTCTCTCTCTCTCTCTCTGTTCCCTTTTGTTCAGTCATTCCCTCATGCATGCGTCTCTTACAGCCAGATAGAATGGGACTCTTCCATCCTGTTAGACTCCATTAAACCCTTAGTGTGCCTCTGTTCAACACAAATCATAATCTGTTCATAGCGAGAGGACTTATTTGATGTGGATCAGATTTGACGCCAGAGTCATATTGAGTTTAGGTGTGTGTGTGTGTATGTGTGTGTGTGTGTCTTTCAGAGGGAGAGATAATCAAACTAACTAACTACACACTTCATACCTATGCTCATGTCAGCTTTTGTACCAAACTCTTTGCGGTCGCTGTCTGGTTGCGCAAGTGTCATTTCTCGATGCATGGCTGGCTGCTTTTTCAATCTTTGAGCACTTCCAACTCCTTGCACGAAGTGTGTCTAAACTTCATATTAACCTCAGCGGGGAGATGAGCAGGTCAGATCAGAGCCGTACTCCGTGTAGGCGTCCCAGCGGGACACGGCTACGACTTGTCAGCCTCCACTGCTGCACATTATATTGATGAATCCTGCCCAAACGCAGATGCAACAAACTGCCGTATCGCTGCAGGAAATAGCTCTTCCCCGCATCTCCCGAGACAACAAGATGGATCAAGATGGCTGCGCTGCCTTAGTCAAAATTATTCATGGAGATTCTCTGTTGTCAGAAGCTTATCGTACAATTTCTGTTGGTGGTAACAAGACTTCAGCGTGATTGACGGGGGGTTAACCGCAAACAAAGCCTGGAGGAAATGCAGGAGCCAGAGAATTGATGTTATGGTGGCATATTTTCTCCTTACCCTCTTCCTTAGTCTCTTATGCTGCGATTTGTATGCATGAGTCTGCATTTCCTCCGCGTTCTTGGGGAGGCTCTCGCCCAGCCAGTTCATATTTAGTTTCTCCTGAATGAAACATTCATAACTCAGGTATGCGGTCCTAAAAACAACGAGGGCTGCCGCCCTGGAAAGGCCTGCATCAATCACAAGCTTGAAAAAGCAGAGCGCGAGTTAAAATCAAGGGAGCTTGTGAAAGCAGTTTGGATGATGTGGGGGGTCGTGGACAATCGGGCTCCACGGTGGGCTCCACGGGAAGAAAATGCATACTTGACAACTTGTTTCCCTGTGGGATCTTCATTTGAGTCTCTCAGCTGGTTCATCTCTTAAATACATGTCGGTTCGGTCTGGTTTATTTTCAGGACTCGATCCTCAAGTTGTGCAATTCACCGCTATTGTTTTCCTCTGCACGTTAGCGCTGAATTATGGGTTTGCATGATGTAATTATTGAAGAAATGCTAACAGAAAATGCCCTCCCAAGAGACTCGACTGTTGTTAATGCTATTATTATTATCATCATTAGCTCTGTAAATTGGTCTGCTGAAGATCACTGCTCTGGATTTGCAGGAGAACCGCTGATTTAAGCCGGGACGAACTAAGCTTTGAAATTTGAACCTTGAGAACAAAGAATTCTTCTGCACGGTGACTCCGATTCTCCCTCTTCTTCTTCTTCGGTGCTGTTGAATCTCTAATTAAACCGCTAACGGGAGGAAAAGGGAGCACGTTGAGATGCATCTAACCCAGCCGGCGACAAACGTCTGTGTAAAACAAACAACCCTTTCTCTCTCTCTCTCTCTCCCCTCCATCCTCCTCCATGCCGCTCTAGCGTGCAGGTGTGCTCCAACTATATGCTTTGATTATATTAAATGGGGCATCACCAATCTGTGGTCCAGTGGAGACCTAGTCACACACGCCCCACTTTATATTTCACACCCCTGCAGTTTTCCTCGCACGAGTTGGAAGAAGCGACACACAGGGTGGGTGCATGCTGATAGCGATGCTTTTATTAAATGTGTCTCGCCGCATGGCTTCCCTCTCCTCTGCGTTCGCTCTCTCTCTCTTTTAGTTTCTAAATGTTACAGGCGGTTGTCATATTTTAGCATCCAGGAACAGTTTGATCATTCGCGTTCTCATCTGAGGCAGCGCCGGACTGCGGCCCTCCGTCAATTAGGACAGGAGGAAATTAGAAACGCGCACATTGCAAATCGGTGTTGTCCCAGAAGAGCAGTTTCACACTTTCAAAATTGCTTGGCCCTGAAACCACAATGTTCACCAAAGTGAAGCAAAACATTGCTTGAAAGCATTTGGTAAAGTTCCAGCCGGCGTAGGCAGCAGAGATCTTCTTGTTCCAAATAAGAGCCCGGCGCACAGCTTCAGACGTCGCTGAGAGTCGAGGAGAAAATCCACTCAATTGTGAATCTGGTTTGGATTTTTTCCCAAGTCTGCTCTAATGCCCTACCACTTATTCTGCATGATACAGGAGTAATTGGATGTTCTAATTGCTCCTCTTCTCAGTACTTCCCATGATGCCTTACTTCTTTCACCAATGTATCTTTCAAAGCTCTTCTTAGCACAGTTTACCTCTTCGTCTTTGGACAGTGTTACCTTGACTAGCATAGGTGGCCTCACATTACCTTCACATTAACATTAACTTTAGCATACATGTTCATGCTGTATAGGTCTATAACCCACCAAATGTTATTTGAAAATTTGGGAGCAGCAGGGCAAAAAAAGAAAGTCTTATAACCTTTTTTTCTTCACTGAGACATTTTTATTTGTAGTGGAAGAGGCGACAGAAGGATATGACATCCAATGTAGGTCCCAAATGACATCCCTGGAAACATTTTTAGGCATTTCAACATAAAGATGACATGATAGAATTATCTTTTTAAATGTCTATTAGTTTTGTCTAACAAATGTTTATTATTATTATGCACATATATATGCATATCGCTAATAAATGCACCCTCGTGCTGACTATTATTTCCAAATGTGCCGTCTTTATCTGCTCCATTGACTCTCTTCCTGTCTCCATGCCAGCAGCATTCATGATGCAGGCAGATGCCACCGTGAATGAGAATGTAGTGTAGGTGTTAAAGTGTGCGTCTTAGCGAAAGGGGACAGAGAGAAGCAGACTATGTATAGCTGTGACAAAAAGTGAGACAGGCAATGGAAACAAGGTTGGTTGCTGTCTTTCGTCCTTCCTCCTCCTCCTCCTCATTCTCTGTGGGGATTTAGTCATTGTGTATTTTCGCTCCAGTTTGGCAGGTAGTTTCTCCTGATAAATGAGCAGCATTTGAATTGAACAAAGAGAGCAGAGGAAATTGCATTCAATGATAAAAAAAAAAAAAAAGAAAGTTTCCATATCCTGTTCTTCACAGCCTCTCTTCTGTGTTTGAGTTTTCCATCTTTAACGGTAGCAGTCTAGCAGGATAGGGAACAGTGTTTAGGAGCGCTACTAGAGGGAAAAGAGCATGTCGGCGGGAGGGGGCATCTTCATATCTTTTAAAATTGAAATGTTGAGGACTGGCACTCACTCTATCTGCCTCCAATAGAAGAAAGCAGTAATCCCCGTTCTTATCAATGCCAGAAGCAGGCTCATTTTCTCTCTGAGATGAAGAGCAAAACAATCCGCCCCTCCATCCTGAGAGCACGAGGAGCTTTCCGTTTAAGTGGAGTGTTCAGGAGAAGGAGCGAAGGAACAGAGGGAGAGGAAACGAGGTAGCGAGCTTGGTTTTGGAGCCGTTTCATCGCTCATTGTGTTGTGAGGCTGTCCTGCTGCTGAGTTGCTGTTGTGCCAACTGCTGCTGGGTTCCATCTATCGGTCGCCGCTCTGAGGAGAATTTAGACAGCGTAGAAACGGGCCATTTTTCATACTGCTAACCTTAATTCTGCTTAAGAACTTTTCTAACCTCCTCAGCCCAGTGGAACCTTCAATAGAACCACTTTCAGCCCTTTTAGACATCTCTAGAGTTCAGAGCCTCTGGGGAATTTTGCCAAATGTCTTACTTGAGGTTTTTTTTAAATTCCTTAGACTTTTTAAAAAAAAGTTGTTTCTTCACCGCTGGTAAAAAAAAAAGAAAAAAAAAAAAAGAAAAGATGACTCCATTAGTAGCCACTGCCCTGTTTACAGCATTTGTGTTGCGTTGTAATGTCTTGGGTTGGATATAACCTTGAATCATTTCTTGACCTCAATTTTTGCTTTTAGTTTCACACCTCTGTACATGGAGGTGAGAAAGGTGCAAAAGCAGTGAGAGGAGTCAAGGCAAAGCAGCAGTTTATTAGTCTGTCCAACAGCTAATGGCAACTTATATATCTAATCTTAACTCTGCACAGCAAAATCAAGGTGAAATGCCATTAAAGGATGTGGTTTCAGGGCAGTGGCGTACAAGGAGCTACGCAAACTGTGAGGGATGGAGGTTTGATCATGCATTTGATCATCCTGAATAATTAATAAAACCTATGAATATAAAAGCTTTGCAGCACCCCGCTCCTGTGCTAATGGTGTATTCCAGCTGTGTCTCACAGCTCTTTATACATCACGCAGCGACAGTTCCAGGATCAGGATCAGAATTCTATGGAGACTGAACTCCCATGCATGTCGTATTCTATTATAAATGAAGGTCTCTCTCTCGCTCTCTCTCTCACTGTCAGCTTTTTCTCCATCCTCCTGTCTCTTTTTTTTGCACAGACAATCACATGCAAACAGATTTTTATGCAGCCAGAATATGACATGTAATCTGATAATAAATAAAGCAGAGTGTTTATGGCGTAAATAAATGTGAGAGGATGTTGGGCAGAAACCACATTTGATAACAATAAATCTGTGCATTGCTCGGTAATGTGAAATCATTCTGGAGTCCAAAGCAGTAACTGACTTGGCATGATGACGACACTGTATTGACTGCTTTTCACCAGGTTCTTGTTCTGGGCCAGCTCTGTCTATTCATCCCTCCTCCTTTGTGTTGTCAAGCAAAATGCAAACGTAACAGCCAAATAGAATATTTGAATAAGAGGTCGAAAGTTTGGAAATAATCTGTATCTTACAATATTATAATCGAAAGTTGGGTTATGTGGTCGGTGCAGTGGAGCGAAATGAAGCCCTTACTCTCCCGAGTCTCTCTGTCCACCAATGGAGGGAACACATGTTTCTTTATGATAATAGCGTGCCATTTAATTTACCATAGTGGCCGTCTTTACTCCAGACTTATGCATCACCTCACTCAGGACAACACAGTAGCAATGAAGCAGAAACAAGATTTAAGCAGTTAGAAATTGTACACTTAAAATGGAAAAGTCACACAAATAATAAAGAATGTCAAACATAATGAATCGTAATTTGCATTTTGCGGTGCTGAGGTGGAAAAATACCCTTAAAGGAATCTAAAATTACCATCAACCCCACATGTGATGAAAAGTCTTCCGCTAAGAAGAGATTTGTGCAGCATCATCATCATGATTGGCGTCATCGTCATCCTCCTCTCTACTCAGTTATGCATTTCAGGAATTGAGACATCCGTCTCTGGGTTGCAAGGACCTGGGATGGAGGAGAGTGAAGTTGAGGAGGGACCAAAAAAAAGAAAAGACATAGAGATATTTTCCTATCTGTGGTAATTGCCGTGCTGAAATACCATTTTCTTTGCAGCCGACGCTTATCCTGGCTATGACCTGAGAGTCAGAACTCGAAAAGGGTCACTAGCAGTAGACCTTCATTAGCCGAACCCCCCATGCAAATCAGCCAGACTGACGGACGTGTTAAAAAAGAAAAAAACATCCACGGAAAGGTTAGAAGGGTTCCAGTCTGCCCGTCTGTGACTCACCTTTTTTTCAAGGTGAGCTCCCCAGTGCCATCATAATTGAAAATTAAGCATTTGGCATGGTATAATTAAAGGGTGACTTCTGAACTCAAATGAGACCTCCGACGCATATTAAAAGATTAGGGGGCCTTGGATCTATTCCCCCACACATGCTCACACACACACACTCCCAGAGTGGAACACACACACATACAACGACAAGGTAACAACCTGTGACAGCTTAATTATCACCCCATCTCAAAGCCGTTAAAGCACAGCCGCCCGCATCACCTTTCGATTTCTACAACCCGTAAGTTTGAGGAATATGTCATTGATCTTTAATTAATTATCAAATAGCACCATAAAGGTGATGGTAACGATGAGGTAGAGGCCTCGATGGCCCTCCAGCCACTCATTTTGAGGATTTAGTAGTCCTATGTGAACTTGGACTTTTTTTTCGTTTTAGGAAGGAATCTGTTAATATCTGTTCAAACACTATTTTTGGAAGCACATGGACAAAGAGTGAAGACTACATAGTGGATATGTTTTGCAGGCTTTCGTCTAGTAGACATGAGTGCGCAAAGGGTCTCTGCATCTTAGCGTAATTAAGACCGATTAGATCTGGTTCATCTTTAGAGAATGCTGTAATAATCTGTGATAATATTTTCATTTTCTGACGTGTCAGTTCCAATAATCAGACCGCCGAAAGCTAAAGGGCTATTATTGCTTTTGCTATTATAGAGTCTTGATGAATATTTAAATGAAAATGGAGGGTATGTTGATAAAAGAAGGTTCTAATCTATTAGAAATGTTGGTTTAGATATGATGAATCATTATGGGTTAATTTAACACAGAAATATTTCCATTTAGTTTGTTAAGACTCACTTAAATGTGCTTTAATGAATACAGTTTTCATTCTGTCACCGATTTGATTCTGCCATTTTTAAACCTTGATTACCCAGTTAAGGTTTTGAAAAGATGTCTTCAGTGTGTGAAAGAGCTGCTGACACTGTTGAGAGAATATCAGCTGTATGCAAAGTGAAAATGATGCTCTGTGGTGTGTTGCAGAATGTAGACAATCGATAGCATTAGAAAGTAGTCCTTACTCTCGATTATCCTGCGTCTCACTCGGTGATATAAGAAGTGGAGCGGATTGGAGTGTCAGGACGGCTCAGTGCAGAGCTCAAGCTGAATCTCAGCGAGCTACATGGAGATGTTAAAGAAGTGGTTCGGCCCACGGCGCCTCGGCGATCCCTCGGCACCGGAAACATCAAATTCAACAGGATGTCCCGACTGGATTCAACCAGGGCAGCGTGAAGTCCTTTGATATTGACTGGATTTTGGACTCCGGGATTTTCTTTTTTTTTCTTTTCTTGAAGCTCATCCTTATTCCCCGACTGCATGGGAAATATTCCAGTGGCATATTGCTCTTCATTCTGTGTCCCTCGCCTCTGTCCATCGCTGTATATACCGGCCCGCGCACTAAGGATAAATCACTTTCCAGCCAGCTTATTACATGAAATGAAGGAATTCATCATGGTGACAGTTGGCTGTTGTATGGCGTTCGCTGTAATTTATCTCAGAGAAACTGATTGATTAATTTACACTGAGTGAAGAGTGCTTTGCTGTGAAGACGAGTGCAGGGCACCTTTCCTTATGCTGGGAGCAAATTACGGTATGGCGGGCTTAACTGGCCGTTCCCCTGTAGCACCGTACAATACAGGGACTTCTGTGTCCCCTGCCTGGCTCATTTACTGGCCAGTGTTGTCTGTGGCCCCAAGCTGATAGAAGGCACTTTAGTGCGGAGAACATAGTCTTCCCTGTTAAGTTCATCCGTATGCCTTCTAACGCGAAGGACAAAGACTTACGATAAGAAGCTCGACTGATTTAACCGGGTTTCTGCTCAGAGACGCTGCAAAGTAAGCCGCATGCGATCTCAGTGTATTAATGTGGTGGTAAAAAAATAAAATACTGTCGTCTAGAGTTTGAGATGAATAGAGAATAGAGTGAGAATGGAGAAATGGACTTTGTGAGTTTTATTATTGCTGTTATTAAATGAGCTCAAAGAGGAAAGTGCTTTTGCATAGAGGCCAAATGTACAGACACGCTTCACGATGTGCAGCAGATAGCAGAGACGCAGCTAGGAAAATTCATCTCATGATGATTGATCAATTAGATATATGTTCTAAATTGCTGTATCGGTTCAAAGGGGCCCACCCGAGCTCTATATGTCCATTGTTACGCTTTTACTTTGCATCTTTGCTTGACTGAGATGAGTTCTCCATATTAAACCCCCCACTGCACTTTCATAAGGAAACTTATCATTTCCGAGGCTGCAGTGTTCCTAAAGTTCATGGCAAGAGTGATGCTGAGAGATGTGATCGTTGCTTTTTATTCTCTGTTGCCTCTTCCGAGGAAAAGGAAGCATAAATCCCTCTTGTCGCTCAGAATTAGTGAGAAAAGTCTAATAGTTTCCCTAAACTTTTAATGTGAAGTAGTAATAATGATTAAAGGGTTCTTCAGGGGCACTCTTTACTGCCAGATTGTGCATCAATAGCTGTGTGATTGAAAGTCTTCAGGTGTTCCCAACGGGCTGAATAGTATTCCCGTTTATCATCCTAAGGGAGGAGCAAATAAACACGATGAAAAAGTTTTGTCAAACTGTCCTCGAAGAAAAGTTTTTCTTTAATGCTGTGACAAGGTTAGTGAAAGTCCTAGTCTTGATGAAGAAGGGAGGAAAAAAGGGATGTGCTTTAAGATGAGTTATATGAGGAGACACAACAGTATGGCAAGCTTGCTGGCTGGCAACCTGTTCCATCTGTCTTCTTATTCGACTTTCTGTTCCACTGTCTCTTTTCATCCTTTTCATCTACGGCTCTCAAACGGCTGCAGCATCGCAAATAGAATTCACAAATTGATCCTGATACTAAATTCCAAATTCCTATAAGGCGTCGATAACAAGTAAAACTTATTTAAACTATATATAATGATATGAAAAATTATGATGATGATAAAAAAAAAAGACAATTCTGATGAAACTGAAGTCAAACATTAAATATTCATTTTTGATGTCAGTTTAAAGTAATTTACTGGAGCGAGATGGATGAAAGTTTAATTATAGTTAACACATTTTCAAGTTACATGTTATGGTAAGGGTAAATTAATATCATGAATACATGCATGACTTGATTTAATGCTTTTTCACACATAATGTAGCGCTGTATTAGCCATGTGCATGTATTAATATTATCTCAAGCCTGACTTGATTCAGGAACAATAGGTTAATTAATGCATCATTATCACTTCATGTCATTAAAAATGTCTGTGTCTTCATCTAAGGTAAATCTGCATTTAAAGACCATAAAGAAATACATTAATAAAAAAAACAAAAAGAAAAAACACCCACCACAGCAGTGTAAATGTAATCTACAGAACTGTCACAATAACTCTTTAGCATTATTCTTTCATGGATTCATCACGTTTGTGACCTTTGGAATGAAGCGCGCCCTAATCTCAAACACAGATAAAATATACGACACCAATTATGGCATTTTTTTTTATGCACCTTTGAGCTTGCTCATAATTCATCTTTGCAATAACCTGCATTTCTGGGAATTATAAATAAAATATGTGCAAAAATAGAGTTATATTTTAATTAAGCATAAAAAAAATTAAAAAGGAGGATGAAGAGAGAAATGTGTTATTACCAATGGAACTCATACAACCCATCTCATATGAAACTATAATTTCCCCTTATGCATTTAATTTAATATAAAAAATATAGAAATAAAGTATTTATTTATGTCAGATGGCCTCATGCCAAAACCGAATTAAATTCCAATGAGAGCAGACGGATTTTTTATTCTTTAGAAAACAACAACTTAAATTTGGTATCATCCCCAGGAAGTGAGAAGCACAACGGTTCAACGTTGGGAAATAGCGTCATTTGTGAAATCGCTCCTGAAACGTTGATGGAAGTATATAAGAGTGACACAGTACAGTAACTACTGGGGATTTACTCGCCTCTCAATCAACCATCTGTTGCTCAGCCTTGTGAGCTGCACTCCAATTACATTTGGGCACCAGGAACAGCTGGCAAATATCATTATTGCATTTTCTTCTGTTTAGAGTGCATAGGTGTTGACAGATCCGAGCGATAATGTGAAAATTAATGAAAATGAATGTGCACATTACCCAAAGACGGAACTCTGCAATGGTGTCGAGCAACAGACGAGCAGATCGCTTCCACCTTTTGCCACTGGGGAACATTTCCTTGTACTGTGCCGAAGGCTTCGTTTGTATGACTTGCAATAATTGTGTGTTCCCTCCCTCTACATATTCACCATCATGGTCTTCGTGCGTCATAGCTGGATGTATCTTATTTTTTTAGCAGGGATTTTGGGGACCATTGCCAGCCTGTGGGGCGTCTGAGGCTCGGTGACCTCTGGTTGGTGGCTTGTCGTGATGAGAGCCGTGCATCGTGCCGCCTGACTGCTTTAAACATGTTGCGGTCAGATGCTGCGCCTCCTTCGTACTCCAGAGAGACATGAAAAAGGAAAGCAGGAAGAGAGCAAAGTGAAATCAAGAATAATAGAGGCATCCTATAAGACAAGTATTAGACTTTAGACTGTGTGTGTGTCAGAGAGAGAGGAGCTGATGACTCTAACAAGCGGCTTCATCAGAATGACGAATGAGCTGCCAAGCAGAATCTTTATTTTTTTCACCTACCTTGGAGAGCGACGGATGGATGGACGGATGGCTGAAGGTAGACAGAACAGAGAGAAATCGGGAGCGCTTCTACTGAAGTGCTTTGCTCAGTCTTCTTTCTTCATTGCCTGTCAAGGCGGCTCATCCGTCTGCCAGGAGACAATCACTTATCTCCTTGCTCTGATTCCGCAGTCACGGCTTGGAGAACCACCGGGATCCAGGTAATGACTTGGGAAAAGATGCAGCGCTTGTGACAGATCAAAGGGGATACATGTGGAGGCTGCTGCTTTCGGCACCACACCAGCCATAGCTCTTCATAGGCTGCTGTGGGTGGAGGCCGGGTGGAGGGATCTGTAAATGAGAGGGACGCATCGGCACGGAAAAGTAGTTAAGGTGGACCTTTATATGCTAAAACAAATTGGCTTCAACCTTATTTTTCTCCCGGATAAAATATTCGCTAAATGTCAACACATTTCAGTTTTCCCAGTATATTTAGCTTTCTTTGAAGGGAGATTTTCCCTGGGTGTCTTCTTGCTCTCTTTCTCCCTCGCTCCATCTCTCCATCACAGAGCTCAGTGAATGTTCCCGCATTAGTATGCGCTCTGAGTTCAGTCACACTTTGATGTGCGGCCTCATGATTTCACAGTCGACCCTGGTGGCACAGATCAAATTTACAGGTATGTAGAGGCAAGACTGATGAGGAGATTGCGGTTTTCATTTCATCTCTATACTTCAGGGTTTCACGCTTACAGGACAATAAAATATTGGCGGTACGTGCGCTTTACGTGAACACTGGGTGCCGATGGAGGTACAGAATTTTGTGACTCTTTTCGCCAGGCAGGCAACAGAGACATGCTTGAAAACACTTGATAAACGGTCTGTTTCATTTAAAGCGAGGCCGCTTAGGGTGACCTTGAGAACCAGCATGGGCACAAACCAAAGGGATGAGTCTCGTCGTTGTAATTAATTCATGCAAACACCTGTGTCATTCATTAGGACTGATATTTAATCACGTCGATGGCGGATACTTTGTGTGACTGAATTGTGACAGTTAAACATTGATTCCTCTCGTTAGAAAATTGCTTTGGAAGGTGAATTAATTGCTTTCTTTTCCCAGATTTCCAACGATCGGCAAGTCAGTTCCGTGTTTTGTCAATGTTATGATGATGAGACACCACAGGACGCTCTAAAAAGGGGATCTCCATATTATCTCTGGCCTTAGACAACACATGACACCTTCTTAACCGGCGATTCAAAGAGATTTAGAAAATGGGCTCAGTTTTCCTCAGGAATCGCCTCACATGGTACGCGGATCATTTTCTTCTCTTGTCACCTCGGCGATGGAAACAGAGGAGAATGACACTCTTCTTCCACTTGTGTTGCCGCATCAAGATGTTATCTCCAGCTTAAAAGCTTATCAAGCCGACAGTAATGATATCGAGTGACTGAATTGTGTGTTTTGATGGATGTCGCTACGAGTAATCTGACACCAAATTGTGTTCCAGTTCTCATATTGTTTAGATTTTTAGAGTCTGAAAATAACTGCCCCCTTGTCCTCTGCCCCCCCCCCCCCCGACCTTCTCTCATCTCGCTAATAGCCATTTGTCATAGCTGTGATTCTTTCCCACAGGTAGAGAAATAGGTTGAAAACCCATTTCAGTGCTCTGTAATACAAAAATAGATTTTCATTGTTCAATGTTTATTTGGCTTGAAGTTAATCTGTTTCACATTTTGTACTGTGGTATATTTTTAATGGTCTCCATTATATTCTGTGATCTGGTCTGAGAGGCTTTTTTTTTTAAAGCCTTGGCTTTCTGTCAGGGACAATTAGTTCCTTTAGTTATGAAATGGCGAGGCTGCTGAGGATTGCTTTTGTAACATTAGATTTCATCTGGAAATTTCAGACCAATTTCAGGTTTTTCTGAGAAGTAATGGCTTCGTACTTCATGCTATCCTACCGCAAAAGTGCTGTATGCCTGTTCCGAATGGGAAAGATGGGAAAGCCGTGTCAGAGGGGCGGAAGGTCGGAACATTCTAAGAGAACTCCTCCCAGAAGGTGTTTTTTATTTATTATTATGACCTCACACATTTTATGAGAGGACATTTTTAACTCTTCTTTCACTTCGAAAAGCAATAAGCGATGAGATTATGCAGATTTCACAATTATATACGGTGTAACTATATGTTGTGGTACAATGTAAATAGGAACAGAATGTGATGTTTTGGAAATCTAATTTAAAACTGCACAAACATATTGAAATATTGAAAATGAGGAAAATGAGTTAAGTTCTGTTCAGAACTTAGTTTTTAATGAGTTTTTATTTTGGAACATTTCGTTTTAATGATTTAAATTTCCAACTTTTCCTATTTCTTTGTGTTGTTGGCATCAAATAAAAAAATGGCATATAATAATAATAATAATAATAATAATAAAGTGGTTGTTATGTGAACTAAATGACCCTTTTATTGATCCACACATTAATGTGTTGATGAAAAATGCAGAGCGTTTCAGTCTCTGACCTCTCGTGTAATTGTCAGCTTGCTACCTGACTAATTTAATGTTTCCAGTCGTGTTGAATCACATCACTGCACGACAGCTCATGTTGTCTTCATGGACCACAGCAGACTCTTGTCTTTGCTGCTACTCCGAGCAAGGTCAGCCGCTAAATGCCACGTTTGACATTGTTATTCTGCATCGTCAAACAGGAGCAAAGTGTTTAGAGCATCGATTTTCCTTTGAGGGAGTGATCAATGCTCTGCTGCACGATTATCACGACTGCATTACTTCAGGGTAAATACCTGTTTTAGAATGGTGCTTCAGTGCAAAACCCTTTATGGACCTGCCAGAAAATGACAGGCTGGACCTGAATGGAGAAAACATGCAGTTAGTTATAGGACTGTAAACAGACCTTAGACATGTGACCCATGTGTGGACAAGACAAAGCACTGTGAGCCACTTTGGCTCAGCTGGCTGCTTCTGAATCGACATCACTTATCCAAGCTTGCGGGTCATGCCGGATCAGGATGTAGACTCTATGTGGTAATGTGTCTGATACACTGTTGTTCATGTTGTGAAGGCAAATTAATGAACTGATAAATAAGAGGGGCTATTTGTAGAGCTAGTGAAGTACATTACTGCAAATAGGCAGCATTAAAACATGCAGACACCCCAGTGAGAGGGATTTGAACCTATTAACATTTACTGCATATAAGACGAAGTAATGCAAAACCTCGCAACTCCCTGAATGCTTAGCTCTGCTGAAAGTGGGCAGATTATTTTCACGGCAAAGTGCCCGTCTCCACACGGCATACACTACTGTGGGATTGTTTTTGCATGCATCCATAATTTGATGTTAAGTGCCTGCTGATGCATTATGCATAATCCCTAATGCATTGTTTGTAATCCGGGCAGACCTCGTCTGAACTGAAGGGTGACATTTCATCCCAGACCCCACGCGGAGTGACCGCTGCATGGCGTGGCTGCTGTATAGGCCAGCCACCGTGCTCTCACCTTCTCCAGTTGGTCATTCTGGCTCATACAGTATTCAAAACGGACCTCCGACCAGACACATAATGTATTGGAATCAACAGCCCATATAGGATTGTAGAACTTTTCTCTGCTTTATTCCGGTGATGACTGCTGCAATAAATTCTCAACATTTGCTCTCACGTGAACTACCACAGCGCTCCAGATCTCTAAACATTTTCAGAACTTGTTTTTACTTTTTAAAATCTTTTTGAGAAACACATCAGTATTCATTCTATTTTCAAGGGCCGACAGCTTTCTATTGTTTCCTAGAAACAAACGTCACGTTATAAAGGCTGCTCCATGTTGCTGTCGAATGAAGCGGTTTTGTGGTTTTGAAGAGGCAATTTAGTTTCTCATTTTGCCATCCGAGTCTGACGTGAAGCGAGCAGTGACCTGTGTCATATGGACGTTGTGCAGCGGCCAGGCACGGCCAACGGTACCGCAGGGTGCAGTGAAGCAGCTGCGGCTACACCGGCATCACTGAATCAGATCGTCGTGTCAGTCTGTAGTTACACAAGAGTCCAACAGAAACTCGCTGGAAAGGTGAGAAACAAGACATCACAGATGGATGTTTGCTGACAATGTCTTATAAATTCTGCGCAGTAGCTTTCCTGGTATGGCGCTGCACTATTTTTGGCTTCGCCCTCCTGTCATGGATATAAAATAAGATGGATGTAAATACAGGGACACAAGCCATCGTTCCTTTTAACTGTAGTCTTTTTTTTTTTTTGATCCCACATTTAAAATGCAGGTTGGAGTTCCCATGGAAAATATAACTGCCATGTGCATAAAAATATAACTGCCATGTGCATAAAAGATGTCCTTACACCTGAAAGACCAAAGAAGTAGGTTAAATCCTGCATATGTTTACCATAATCTCATCCTTTTTACATCCGTCTATGAGGTAATTTCTGAGAACTTTTAATTTGTTTTCTCCAAAGTTCTGTCCTTTGTTGTTCTTGTTTTTCTACCTGCAAGTCATTAATTTTCCATCACCTCTCTGAGCAGCCGTGTGGGTAATAAAAGCTTCAATTGGCATTTAAGCTATAACAATCGTCAGCAGCTTGCATCGCGGCCCTCCCATCGCTGGGTGGGAGCTTAGCAGTGGGTCTTCTTCCACGACACGGAGAGTTATATATGCCAGCGTATTACAGAACCCAACTTAATCCGGTTTGTCACACTTCTCCCTCTGGACTGGGGTAATTTCATGGTGCTGAACTTGTATTGATAGAGCCTTGGTAAATGAGGCACGCAGCAATCGCTAACTTTAATAACCATAAAGATGTGGGCATTGGAGTCACACAGGCCCATGAGAAGAACCCCATGCAGGTGATTAGGAGTCGGACAGGGTCGTAGCAGGCAGCACCTTGCATCTCGTATTTGTCCATAATGGAATTAGCTGCTAAAGATGTCACGACTATTACCACCAGCGGTCTAATTTCTCGATTGTGACGCTTGTGTTCAGGCAAAGTGGTGGATGTGACTCATGACACAGAGGGTCATGGGTTTGACTCCTGGCCCCAACAGTTCACATGTCCCTGGGTAAGACACCGAACCACAGTTTGGTTCCAGTGGTTACTCTGTCTGGTTTTTTTTCCAAGTCTGTGTGAATTTGTACTGCCCCCCCCCCCCCCCCATTGTTGAATGACTGCTTCCATGAATGGGTGAATGCAGTCCAGTCCATTCACCATGTATTTCCTTGTCTCGGCACAGGAAGTCGTTAGCGTCAAAGATTTGTCCTTTCCAGGTGTCTATTCTTTCCTCAGTTCTTTATTTTAGCTGTCTGTAGGATGGACCCACCTTACTAGAGCCATATTCAGTAATCTGTCAGAATATAACTAGACTGAGAAATAAGCAGTACAAGCAAAGGGAGAAACGCAACATCGATTTGTGTGGCTTGTTGGGCCAGTGGTTCTTGTCAGTCAGCTTGAGCTATGGAGTGTTTTTCTACCCATTCCCCTCTCTCCTTGCTTTATCTTCCATCCCTCAGGTTTGTCCACTTGTTTGCCTACTCTCATTACTGTGGGTGATGCTGCTTTAGGAGGAAAGTGAAATCCATGGCAGGAAAGGGTCAGCGAGAAACCGGCTTGAAGCATTCACACTGGCCCAGGCTAGACAAGCTGCATGGATAACTGCAAGGTTGAACAGATGGGTATCTGATAAGTGGTGCGTCATGGATTATAGTGGATTCATCAGTGATAAAAAGGGTCAAAATTGTAAAAATTAGACAAATTTAGAATTTTTTCCACCTTTACTTCAGATCTTAGTGGTGAATGGTGCAAATTTCTTTGGTTGTCCTCCTCTGTAAGGCTACCTTTAATTTCATTGACAAAAGTCAGCCCGCTAGGGAAGGGAAAACAGATTCCAAAGTGCAAACTTTTGAAAATGCTACCCATACGGTTACATATAACCCAGATTCACGTGTGCTTATTTCTGTTCTTGCCAACTTTATTCACATACCAAGACAGCAAACAGCCAATTGGTCCAAAACAACAACGTAAAATACGGCATCTGACCATCCAGATTGTTTTTTGATGCAGCCTGTTGACTTTATTGAGATTTAGAACATTACTTTCAAGTTTTTTACTAACAAAAAAAATCATTCCCATTTGAAATACACCATTTTAACACCTCCGATATGGCGCGTGCAGAAAAATGCAGCGTACATGTAGTCACTCTCTCTCTGCCAACTTCACACCTCTTCCTCCTACTCTGCAAAGAGGGATTCAGGAGGAATACCTCATCATGAATCTGTTTACTCACCCAAGATAATTCTCGTCACTCGCTAATTATTTTTAAATGACCATGTTATAGAAATAGATCCATTTGAGCAGCAAATGCGGGCTGTGGTGTTGTCTCATAAGAGCATCTAAAACATATCAGTTGCCATGGGGAAGGACATGAAATGTTGTTCCCTGGCACTGCGTCTAAGGCCTCTATTTGGAATCCTGTCAACTGTGCTTTGTAGCGTGTTAAAACATTATCCGAAATATTAAGGGGGAGTGTTCCAACTTGCCGGGCGGCAATAAACATGTATGTAGTGGAACAACTGGCCCACAGCCACTTTGATGCCTTTGCTTCTTGAAGCAGATTATTAACATGCATCGTTTTTCTCTTGGAAGAAACAGAATAGAGCTTTTGAAAAACTGGGCGTTTTAATCTGATCTATTAAAATAGACAAGTCATATAAAAGGGTGATTTTTCCATTATGCACATTTTCCTGTTATGAAAAGTTGACAAAGAAAAAAAACAAGTCGATACACAACTGCTGCTTCGCAAAACCCGGTGGCTGTCAGAATTAAATTCTCTGGCACGGAGCTCAAAGTAACTTTGTTCACTTGCAAAAAGATGTTTTTCTCCTTTGAAATCCTCAGTTTGTCTTCCAAACGTGGAAAGTTTTCAGCAGTTCTTGCAGCATTCGTCGCCTTGAACAAGATTTGAGGGATCAGATTGACTTTGCCTACCACAACACATCTGAATTTATTCCCTGACGATGTGAACAGTAATTCCTGTTGCCACCCGAGATCAAAATTGACCGCCAGCGATGAGACAGTCGATTGCTAACTCAGAGGCACTGGGGTGACAACAACATGCCCACAGAAGAGGAGAGCCTGAAGAGAGAGTGACGGTGTTTGGACAACAGCTGCCTGCCTGGCAAGACAAAATAAGCGCTCCAGCATGCAGGAGGAAACGGCTCATTTTCGCCCGAGTGTTTGCTGATTAAGTTGTTATGACAAGCCCTTGAGAGGCTTAAGTTTTCCCCGCCGCTGTGTTCCTTCTCTCGGCCATATGTCGTTACTTAATAAGTATAGCAGCGAGAGAGGCAGTGTGAAAGAGAAGGGAGGTGGGGAAAAAAATGCTTGTCGATGGCAAGCCAGTAATTACTGCTCTTGACCAAAGCACATAGATTAGAGCTGCGGATGCGAAGCGGAGCTCAATTTTACCAGGACAATTGTGTTGGTGTTTCATGGTGACAAGTCCAGGGCTGACCCGAAAGTGTCAAAGCTTTGCGGCTTATTCCGGCATTCCCGTTGTCACTGACAGACTTTTCAGAGCTTGTCTGATTCACTTTTTGCAAATGATTCTCATTATTACTGATGCAATGAGAAATGATGCATTATTCATCATCATTTAAGCGTTTTTTAAACATTTTCCACCAGGGACATGTCATTTCTGGGATTGCCTTGCATGTCACGTCTCTCTCATCACCAGCAGTACTTGCAATGGGAACTCTGACTTAGAAGTTACAGCTGCATTTGAAATTAAGCAATTAATGAAAAGTTAAGCAGCTAGATTCAATTAATAAAAGTGGCCAGTGTGTGTTATCATAGGTGCATCTAATAAAAGTTATATATATACATATATATATATATATATACTGCCAGCATAATTGATAAACACAAAGTAGAGGATAGAAAGGGACGTAACTAATGCTGTCATTTCTCAAAACACGAGGCCCATTAATATAAAGGAAGGGCATACATGTGGGTGATACTTTATCATCATTGGACACAGTTTGGAGCATTGGCAGATGTTTTTTTTCTGTTCCTCCTGATAATAATATTTGCAGTCGAGGACGATGCAGCCAGCGCGGTTCCCCTCCGTGGGGAGGCTGCAGAAGGAGGCCTTTTTTGAGTGACAGGCAGGGATCTGTGCTGCGCTGCCTGGACAGCAAGGTTTGCATTGCAGCAGCATTTAAACGAAAACCCTTACTAGAAGACTACTCGGGGTTGATTTTTTTTTTCTGAAAAGTTACAGTGGCAAGAATAGAAGAAAATACAGCAGCTCCTACGCATAAACATTTTCGATCTCAGCGCATTTTGTATAGGAGCATCTCCGTGAGCAGAGAGGGCCAATTTCAATCATCCTGCCTGCCCGAAGCGCCACAACTGCTGGCTGAACATAGTACCTTTCAACAGGCCAGTGGGCTCCACTACAGGGAAGTGCTATTCTTAAGCTCTTATCACCCTCACAATAGAAAATATCAGCAGTTACAACAATACTGACAAGTACCAGGAAAAAGCAGTGTTGGAGAGGTAAATGGATGAAAAATAACCTGATGGAGGAAACTGGAAAGACACAGTCAGTGTTGGATACGATGACGCCCTCGTCCTCAGCGCTGTCGCCCACCCCACTTCAATGCTCTAAGTTTTGCCATGTGAGGAGGAGAAGGAACAGGTGTACGAGATAACCCCCCCGGTTGGAGAGCACCTATGGTGATTTGAACGAGAGGACTCATCAGCAGATGATGAAGAGGAGGGAGTTGTGTCAGCTGCACAGAACACCAGGTGAGGCGCTGATAAAGAGTGAGAAATGCAGCTCATCCTGTCTCTGGTTGCTAATAGAGTGGCAACCATCACAGCGAGAGAGGAAGGAAGGTTTTTTTATTTTTCAAAGGCAGGTGGAAATCTGATCCCGGGCTTCGGATATAACATGCAGAAGATTATTGAAGGCTGGCAACGGCGGTGAAGCGTCCGCATCGCCACCGCGTCATCTCCCTCGGAGCATATGTTTTCTGCCGCTGTCCTCATTGTAAGGAAAACTCGCCACTCCCTGTTGCACATAATGTGAACATGCATATTGTGGCACAACCAAGAGCGTATTGAGCAGTGGGAGGAGGGCAGGGCTTCAGGAAGGCTGGATGTGGCTCGACTTTTGTTTTCTTTCCCTGATTATTTTCCTCAACTTCTTGTCTCATGAAAGGTGTTTGATTTTACATTTGGCCCTAGTTATTTATTTATTTATTTTTATCATTGCTCTTTAGGCGTGCATATAAGATCATTTGCAGAAAGCGGCTACGGCTATCAAATATTCATCTCCTTCAGCTCTTTTTTTTGGGTTCATTTTGTGAGGTCTTTAATTGTAGCTTGTATCTGTCGCCTCATGATTCAAGCCTGCAAGAGCTCAGTTAAAACAAATATTGAAACATATTATTGTCCCACTTTTTGAAGATATTCTTCAGATAAACAGCAACATGCAGTAAATAAGTGAGAGGACACATTTACATAAGTCTAAAGGGGAGTCTTGCATCCCCCCCCCCCCCCTGCTCTTTACGGTAGCTGTAAATGGCTTCAGCCCACATGGCTCAATCCCGCAGTGCTCTGCAGCTTTTTTTCTTTTGCTCTCACATTTTTTTCTACCCCATCCATCTCCACATTTTTACAATCTTACCTCATTAACAGCTCCTAATTGGCCGTTGGGCTAAGCTGAAAACAATGAAGCATCGATTTCCTCAAACGTAATCACCTCGTCCAGTCATTTAATGGACGCTGTCACCGTGGGCAGCTGAGAGAAGAATGACGGCGTCATGGCCCCGTTGATGCCCTTCACCTCTCCTCACCAAAGGCTAGAGTGCACCGCCACTCACTCCATCTTAGCGGGTTGGTTTAACCCCTTTAGCCGCGTGACAGCCTGCAAGCACTGCGTCCATCACAAGCCGCTGTCGGGTCTTAAATTGTTATAATCGTATACTTGAGCATCCACGCTTCATATAGATCCACTGGAATGGAGCACAAAATAAGCCTACCGTACACAAAATACCCAAATATGTACACACACAGATCAATATGAGCGCACTGAAATAGATAATGTGGCAATTTATCCCCTTAACTACCTGAATGGAATTGTGTCTATTTAAAGTGGCCATTTGTTGTTAAAGGAACTCAGAGACACGGTGCTGCTCCTGATGGTTTGCGATCCACCGGCTAATAGCTGGACCTTGACTGCACGGGTGATGTGTGTGTGTTGATTCAGTTTTTGTTCATCTGTATATTATAACAGTCATTATATTGGTCATGATAATTGAAATAATAGGTGCAGCCCAAATCAAATGTCCTCAAAGTCAATGAAATTACACTACTGATGGCCCACATTTCACATTACCATTTGCTTTGTACAGTAAATCATTGAATGCACCCTAGGGCAGTTAACTCATTTCATCATTTAATTTCTTAAATTAAAGTACAATTTGAAAATGACAGAAACTTAATACTTGCTCCTTCTGCCGTAGATAATCATTTCTCTGTTATTGTGTCATAATTTCAGATTTTTCTTGTTTGATAATGTCTTGATTTTACCATTTTTAAATTAAATTTAAATATTTCAGATTCAGCTTTGGCAGACGAGTCGTCCTTCCTGCTGTCTGTTCTGATCTGACTCATCAGGCAGTTTTTCCTTTGCGGTTGATTCATTTTAAACTACAGCAGGTTAACAATGATGAGCCAGACTTATGATTCATTTGACCATCAAGATATTTCGAGGATGTTGCACTTGAATCATCCGATTGGCCGTTACATTTGTGTCTTGTGTACATATTAATCATTGCCTCATTGGTGCTGCTTCTGTTTGAACACCGGGTTCCCAGTAGCATCAGCACTTGAACCCAACTCTCTTTTGCCATTTAAGCTTAAGTATTGTTTACTTGCTTGTTTGTTAAAGCCATCCCATGTGTACAGTGCTATGTACTTACAGCAGCTCACACTAAATCCGGCATTAGAAATAATCTGTCGCTTTGTGAAGATAAGTGTTTTTGACTCAAATTGGAAATTAATATAAACATTAGTTTAAGAGTGAGGATTAAAGAAAAATGAGTGAACCCATAATCTGAGATGAAACAGAAAATCCTCGCTGTTTCAGAAACTTCATTTCGCTGGAAAGTAAGTCGGCAGGTCAGGAAGCCATCAGTGAAATATTCAACATATTGTGTGTTTGTCGTCTCAGCACACTCAGTAGATTTGTCCTCCTTGCTGTATAGTCTATCATCTGTTCACAAATACAGCAAGCAATGAGAGCGACATTAATACTGAGTGGCAGCAGGGCTGTAAATGTTTGCCTTTGAGTCCAGGACTCGGTGGACTTTGATCCGCCCACCGCAGGCAGTGATGGGAATGGGAGAGGAAAACTGTTTGTTATCGTGCCGTTGGAAGTCATTGCATCTTCTCACCACAACAGGAAGTCATCCTGAAAACATGTAGCCCAGTAGACGTAAGTCCGGAACCGCATGGAATGTGCCGTTTGGTTGTCTTTCCCTTCTTTTATTTTTGCACTCTCCTCATCCCCTGTGCGAGGATGAGCTCCAGTTTAATTGTTGGTTGCTGGTGTCTGTTGCGCTGGCTGTCAAAGGAAGATAAAGAGGTTTTCCTGGGGCATAAGGAAAGGGTACAGTGGTGATGAAGGGCCTCTCTCCTGCAGCTGCACTGGCTGCATTAGCCCCACGCTTTATAATTGTGTGAAGGGGGCACTTCTAGTGCCGCCCTCATTACTCACTGGCATGGCCAGTCCCTAGCAGCTAGGATCAACTCACCTTTCTTTCTCTCTCTGCCTGTCTCACTCGTTTTAGGATGTCCCTCAGCTCCATCAGAGCCTCCCCCCCCTGAGAAATCTTCTCTATTGTTGTTTTGACCCAGTATTGCCATTGGCACATAAGACCTTCTCTTTTCACGGGATTTGACATTTGTCTCTGTCAGTCCGACAGCAATTGTGCGGCATTTACTCTGAATGATGTCACCTCTGGGTTGGAGTTAACACTTCATATTACCTAACATCATGCATAATGCTGATTATACTAAAAATAATGCTGACTGCCCTCAGTCCCCTCAATCCCTGCATACCTGACGGAACACCTCCACAGATTTAGTGACACCCACAGCCACAACACTAGAGGGAGCTCAAACAACAACCTGATTACCCCCTCCTATAGGACTAACATGGGTAAATCATCTTTTTACAATACTGCCACCCAAGGGTGGAACGGTTGGACTCCAGCCCTCAAAACATGCACCTCTTTGGCCTCCTTCAAAACGGCCCTAAAAATAGACCTTTCAGGGGGGCAGAAACGGAGATAGTCATCACGACTCTCTCCGGATCAAACCCCCCCCCCCCCCCCTTGCACATATTAATTGCCTTAGTAATTTATTGTAATTTATGTAATCTATTGTCATTCATTGTCATTTTGCATCAGGGTGTAATTTATTTTAGATTAATTGTTAGTTTGCATCGGCGGTGTAAAATCATTTTATTTTTGTTTTTCTAATGTTACGTTGCATCAATTGAGTTATTGAATATTGGTTTTATTTTTATTTTTATTTGTATTGTTAAATTTGTATTGTTAATTGTGGATGATTTATGTATGAAGGACTTTCAACGGAAACAAGACCGCAAGGGCTCTTTTGAAATGCTCCTCTTAGACAGGATGTTTGACTTTATTTGTACTGTAATACATGCTACTGTGGGACTGTACTTGTACTCTAACATTCTAATAAATATATTCATTCATTCATGATAATGGTGATTATGATGGTGAAGACAATGATAATAATAATGATAATGATGGAGATGATAATGGTGATGATGATGATATTGATAAGAATGATAAGAATGATGTTGAGGTTAGCAATTTTATATTGTGATGATATTAAAAGTGAAAATTAATAAAATCAGGGTTAATGATAAGAATCTAAATAAGGAAAGGTGGTCCTCACTTATGGATGTTCTCATTTAACGACGACTGAGTTACGACGGACTTTCCGAAGTTTATAAGTAATCGCTGTTACGACGTGCAGAATGCACTGGATGTGGAGGTGTGAGTTAGTACATATAAATGGCCTATACGTATGAAATATAAACTGTTTTTGATTCATTGATTCATTTCCGCTTTATCCACCTTCCTTGTCACGGGTGTTGCTGGAGCATATCCCAGCTTTTCTATGGTCGAGAGGCTGAATCTAAACTGGAAGCGTCACTAGCGGATTGCAGGCTAACCATGTTTTGACCCAACAAAATTTTGGTCAAGTCGTCAATCACCGGGGGGCTTTCTTTTAATGATGCCGTTAAGGTTTTCGAAACGTAACTCCGTCATTAAGTGAGACCTGTAATGAGCTGCAACGAGGATAAAAAAACTGAAATATGATTCACATCATGACAAAATTGCAGCCAGAGAATATCTCAAATCAATAAAGCAACATCTTGAATTTGTGCAGAAATGCAGGACGTGAATGAGTTCCCAGTGAGTTGGAATGGGTGTTATACACATGGCATATTGCCTTTGTTTATTTACACCAAACAGAACAACAGCGGCATAATGTTGCCCCAGTGTGTAATGTAAGGTAGCATGCTGGCATCCCACAAACCGTAGAAGCATGTCGCTGTCCCTGTTACATGGCGTTCAATCTCCTACTCTGGGGCGGAGGGGGGGGGGCTTGTTTAATTTTCTTTCCTTGCTACCAGCTACTTTTCAAATCTAACATTTGTATGTCAAACACATAAAATGTCAGAAACAACGTGCTCCTTTAGTACAGAATCAAGACAAGCAAGCGTTTCATCTCTTTTAATCCTACTGGCAACACATGGATTATATCCAGCAGGCATGGCGTGATCTTTATCTCGCCCTTGTCCTGATGGAGTGACGGCAGCCATCGCTGACTGAGAGGCAGTCAGAGGGCATACTTGAAAGGCCTAGAGAGCCAATTTCTTTCATATACTTACAGAAGAAGTGGTCAATGATTCCTCAGCCACATTTATTCAGAATTCAGATTTTTGATGCTGATTAAGAAACCTTATTTATTTTCCAAGGGAACGGTTACTGGACATTTCTCTGTGGGATCCTCAGTTTCCAGCGACATGAATGCATTTAAGCGCTCGTGTACTGACTGTGTACGTGCGTGTGTTTGGATTTGTTTTGCAGAGGGAGGCACATGTGAGGTGATTGCTGCTCACCGATGCTGCAACAAGAATCGCATCGAGGAGCGTTCTCAGACAGTCAAGTGTTCCTGTTTACCGGGAAAAGTGGCTGGTACAACACGGAACAAACCCTCCTGCGTGGATGGTGAGACACTCACTCGTGTTTTAATGCTGTGCATTTATGATTGAAAGCCCAGTGGGCTTTACTGGTTTGGTTCCCAGCACCTGAAGAACGTGAACTACATACCGAGTAAGAACGATTCAGAACTTTTGGGTTTTAGATTAACTAAATACTTTAACAATTTTCAGTTAACAGCTGAATATTTAGGCCTTGAGATATTTGCTCTGATAGGTTTTTGCCCCGTGGTTTGAGAATCACCTGAATGCACCATTCACAGAGGAGGCCTTGGCGTGCAGTACTTTCAGATGAGCGCCTTGTCCTTGTACTGAGATACCAGACGACCAGACAGTCTCCTCAATAGACAAGAGATTTAGGAATCTTTTTATCTGTATTTTTATTCAGATTGCTAATTTTTTTTTTTCCACACGTCTTGCCTTAACAGACTTATTGATCCTTGAAAAGTTGAGTTAAAAGTGAAAAGAAAAAGATAATCCAAAGGAGTGTGTGCTGGAAAAAGATATAAAAGTATGCGGCCAACATTGATTTTGTGAATGCAGACAGGTATCCAGATTGCACTCAAAATGTAATGGGATGTAAATTAGACCAAGACCCATCTTCAAAAAAAATTCATCATTCCAGCAGTTTTTCTGTAATCCTGCTAAACGCAACATGTACCCCCATTTTATCGAAAAATCTCAATAGTATCCGTAATCCGGATCCGATGCGGATGAAATTCGGTGGTAAGATAGAGAGCCCCACCCTACATGACTGTGTCAAATTCCATAAACCCTCCATAAACTGTCCGTTGCTAACAGACAGACAGACAAGAAAACCAACGGCGGTTATTTCATAGCCCCCGCCTTGCCGCTGGTAAAAAGCCAGTGATCAAAAATACATGTGAAGGGGTAATTTAATTGAAACACACGGCCTGCAGGAAACAGGCTCCATGATGTTCTCCAACACAACGGCACTCAGTGACAATCAGCCCCATAGTGGAGGATTTACCATCACATTAAAACAAGCCACGTGGGGTTCATTGAGTTGCTATTGGTAACCGCTTGGGTTATTATTAATATATGGGAACGTGACGACAGCTTGCTTTGGGAGGTGTCATGCTCAGTTGGAGTCTGCTGTCAGATTATCTCCATAGTGGGAGTTGATGATTAGATTTGACAAGAACTATGTCCCAGTTATGTCACGACCAACAAGGATCTTAGTGAAGAACATCTCTTTTAACAAGTCGAACACTTATATCTATCCTGCCTTGCTGGACCAATCACACGCGCTCAGATCTGGGTCTCATCACTGCAACACTGCCTTTATAGATAGATATTCCTGTATTAGTCCCGCAAGGGGAAATCCCGAATGTAAAATAAAAAATATACATTAAAAATATCCCAGTGTATGAGAGACAAAAATAAATGTACATACTTGCGGTGGTACTTTTACTTCTAATTATACTTATTAATTAATTATTAGCACAGCTGAATTAAAAGGTTGACCTTCTGATTTTTGTTTTTGAAGGTTTTAATGTAGTAAAATTACAAGCTTTGCACTCAAAGCTCCCCCATAGGCTGGGATTTTCAGACGGGTTCGAACCAGCCGTTATCGATGGTCTCTATGGCTCTATGGAACCCAACATTGCACACACACACACACACGCACACACACACACACACACACACACACATTTTGTTTACTTGACACAAGCATGCAAATGCTAATAAATACACATGCTACCACTTTGTGTTGTCATGTAGCTAGCGTAGCATTAAGCGCTTTCAACGAGAGATTCGCACCGATGCCTTCTTGCTGCTGATTACTGAAGGGGATTGAACCCTTCTGTTTGGCTGCAGGCGTGTGAGGCTCATCCGACAGGTTGTCATGGTGCATTAGAGATGCATCCGGTGGGGCGGGGGGGGGGGGCATGAGGATACCACTTCGGTAGGGGGGCATGCTACAGTTCATTCTTTATATGTTATACTCAGACAGGTGTACTTTGATTATAAGCATGCTTGAGGAAGCATTGGCTCCACAAGCCTTTGTTCATTAAGAACATGAGGTTCATACTGGAGTCAAACTGGTGAGACCCCAGAACACCCAAAGCATTCATCTCATCTTTATGCTGTAAATCTCCCCACAGTCATCTCCCACCTCTCATAACACGCCAGTGCCCTTTGCTTCCATATGCTGTTAAGATGCAAACATGCTGCCGACAGCCTGAGGAGATGGACACAAGTAGCATGTTATATTGTACAATAAAGCACAATACACACCTACGTAAGAGCAAACATAAGGATGGGCCAACAGTGAAATCCTCCAGAGTGAAAGAGAAACAGGGTTCTGTTTGAGGAGACATTGAAGCGAATGATTGCGAATCAATTTTTCTTGTCTCTCAAATCTCAACCTTTAACCTGCAAGGAAAGAAAGAATCGTACCCTCAGTGGAAGTTGAAAGCTTTTGTTAGTTCTTGTTTCCTCTCTCTGTCTCTCTGTTTTTCATCATCATCACGTTTGATTTTTCTCCTCGGTTGCTGCTGCAAGTGTGAGCTCTTACTAAGAGCGTCGAGGAGAACGATGAAGCAGATCTACATCAAATGTCCATTTTCATAAGAACGGTTAGTGTGCCTGGCATGAAGGCAGGAAAGTGCTCACACAGAAGCAGTCATTGGTTTATTTCAGTCAAACTGGGATTCGGTGACATTTCTAAGAATGTGTTTAAACTAAAAAGTAAAACAAAAAGAATAGTGTAATAAGAAAAGACAGGATTTTTTCTTCGGTGTTGTGGGAGCTCAATAGTCCAGTACACATTCAGAAAAGCAGCATTGAGGGAAAGCCAAACAGTATTTTCTGAATAGCTAATCAAGCGGACCGCTCTCTTTCCTGAGAGACGGATTATCGCTGAATAATAACTCGCTGAAAATGACCTGTGGTTCACGGAAGTCTCAGCGTCACAGTAATTATCCGCCATTTGCTTAATGCTTCTGTGACACTGTGAATACTTGACTGCTGTCAAACAAAGCTTTGAACTCTTATGCCACTTTCCCATTAAGATTTCTTTTTTTTTTTTTTATCAAACAGTTACTTGTGTGACTTTGCACATGAATGACTAATTTAATTACCCATGTCTTTGTTGAATGGCTGAGTGATCAGTGCGTGTGTCGAGCGAGGATGTCAGCTCATCAGGAAAAAAAACAAGAAGTAGTGGTTTAAGGTATTTCTGGTGAGATGCATGAGCTAAATGACTCGGCGATATAAAAAGAAGGAATGTTATTTACCACCATGAGAAAGCGACGTTCCCTCTCCCCACTCTGTGCATTCACTGCCAAAAATCAAAGATCTGTACTTTGGCTGACTCATTTAAGTGACTGACCAAAGGGAAAACCATCATATTGGAGTGATTATTTGTAATCCGCTGACTACTGTGCATGTCATCTCAACACTTGAGCCAGTCATTGAGCCCACAGACACGTATTCCCGTTTTGACACAGACAGAAATCAATTCTCTTCCTCATCCGTCGAGGTGTTCAAACATTCTGCAACCTGGCAGGACCGGGTGCACGGGTTCAGTCCGTCGCACGCGCCGCTCGGCAGCGATCTGACAGATGCAGTTGTAAAAGGTCCATCACTTCATGTTTCTCAATTAATTCAATTTCCAATCTGGGTTGTTTGTCTGTCAAAGCTAAAGACTCTCGCCTGCTACATGGCCAACATCTCGAATCAAACAAAGCCTGTTTGCTGATTATTCCAAACCCATCTGTTGCCTTTGACAGTGTGCAACAACTAGTTGGGTATTAATCACATAATCACATTGAAGGCCTTCAGCTTGTAAACAGACCGATCTGAAAGCGAACACTCGGCTAAAGGGGCTGTTTGGACACGAGTCCAAGCATCATGTCTCGTCCCTCTTCTTGCACATCCGAGCAGAATCCGAGGAGTTAAGTTTGCTGATGTCGGCACAAAGGTTATACCCTCTATGCTGACGGCTGCAGAGGGAGTAGTTAAAGCAAAACGACTGTTGGAGGTCAGTGGTCACTTGAGAGTGATGCATGGATCCCGGGCCAGCGATGGCTCGTCTCCAGTGGACAAGGTCAGAACCAGATGTCCTGGCCCGCGTGTAGTCACAGACACAAAGTGCATGTTCATACTGGACTCAACTCTGTTTTCTCTCACTGTGGCCATCAGAACGGAAATGTCTTTTACAGGATCAGGTTTTCATGAACGGAGCCGTCGTCCTCCACCTGTCATTTTAAATGAAGTCCAAATTTGAACATGAAATTGTTTATAATTCATACTCACCGCTTGTTAAAATTTAACTCTCCTTTTAGTGTAAGACAGGAAGCTGTCAAGATTTTAATTAGGATTGTAGAAATGTGTTTTTTTTTTTTTAAGATGTTGAATTGGGCATCTACGATATAAAATGGAGCAATTCATTTTAATGTGATGCAGCTGCAGTTTAATATTTCTGGATCATGATGAACGCGTTTCAATCAAACACGGTCTCATAAATCAGATTCAGCCGAGCAGCTTTGATATTTATGAAAGTAAAAACGCCCACATATATACGAATATTTAAAAAATAGAAATGCTGTTTGAATAATTTGTTACAAACTCAGATAATGCATATATTTTTGTCATCAGAACCTTTTTGAAAACGCAATTATGTCTTCAAAAACTTGAATTGTTTCACTTAAAACAGATTATTTGGTTTTTAGTCAGTGAGTTTCATGTTGTACCATAACTGGTTTAGTTTGCATGACTGGACTGAGCTTAAATACCAGAAAACAGAATAAGTGTTTCAGGGAAATCACAAAGAAACTTCCCCCTTTTAGGCTTTTCTCCATCATTCTGCATCGTGACAGTAAATCATTAAGCGTAATAATATAGGAGCCCAATTGTAATATAAAAACGATCAACCATAGCATAACCACTGACAGGTGACGTGAATAACAATGTCTTGTTACAATGCCACACTTCAATGGGTGGAATATATTTGGCCACGTTGGGAACATTTTGTCCTTGAAGACGAAATGGGTTTTTGATAGGAGCCAATTTGTCACAATGAGACGACTGGGTCAGGACATCTCCAAAACTGTAGGTCTTAGAGGCTGTTCCCGGTCTCCGGTGGTTAGAACCTACCAAAAGTTGAACTGGAAAAGCACTCAGAGAGCACAGACCTCCACCAAGCAGCTCATTCTTCTTATAATTGGATTTGCACCATCCACATGGTAATCTGGATCATCATCAAAAGGTTCTTGGTATCTTTATACACCAACCATGAAAAGTAAAAGTAAAATTGAATCGGAGTTGATGTGTATTTCTAACAGATTTTTGAATCCGTCGGGGAACTACACAATGTGGTGCAGGCTGATCAGTGTAAATGCGTGCAGACATTTGTGTGTGTAGTTGAAAAGCCTTTTCAGTGTGAGACGCTACACGGTGCTTGAGAAGAATTTAAAAAAACACAGTTTAGCTTGAAGAGCAATGTCAGTGAAAGGGAAGCCTTTAATGTCTAAGAACTGTCAGAAATGTCACATTTAATCCCAAATACAAGACCAAAACTCAGACACAAGAGAGACAGGCAGTGCACTTAAGCAATTTAATATCAATAAATCTAAGTCACAGGGAAAAAGAGATCAGGTCGACAGGTAATACATAAATCAAACCGATAGGCTACATCCCAAAAAAAGGGGGAGAATTCAAAAGATAGGCAAAAAGAAAAAGTAGAAATACAGGGGGGGGGGGGGGGGGATGACAAGAAAGGCTGAGGATGACTGCCATTGAACTGTCAATGGAAAGGACACACATTGGTAGGAGGGGATGAGGAGACACAGCAGGGAGAGTACAGCAAAGTAAAATAAGCAATACCACAAAGGTGGGAAACCAGCTGAATCCAAACTATTAGCATTTCATAAATAGGCAAGCAAAGACAGCAGAGTGGATAATTAACCCTTTGATGGGTCACCGCCTGTTACAGGATGCAGTGCAGAGGGGACATTTATTGTAATTTATGTAAGTTATTTATTGGCATTCATTGTCATTTTGCATCAGTGGTGTAATTTATTTTAGATTAATTGTTAGTTTGCACTGGCGGTGTAAAATCATTTTATTTTTGTTTTTCTAATGTTAAGTTGCATCAATTGAGTAATTTAATATTGGTTTTATTTTTATTTGTATTGTTAAATTTGTATTGTTAATTGTGGATGATTTATGTACGAAGGACTTTCAACGGAAACAAGACCGCAAGGGCTTTTTTGAAATGCTCCTCTTAGACAGGATGTTTGACTTTATTTGTACTGTAATACATGCTACTGTGTGACTGTACTTGTACTCTAACATTCTATCTAATAAATATATTCATCATCATCAGGAGGAAGTCAGGAAATGCATGAAGTTCACTGAGCAGCAGTGTTAGTGTGGGTGTGGGTGTGCTGCACTTTAACTGTCTACTCGTGTCACTTTGAGACAATGTGTTGTTCATGCTCGTGACTGATTGGTGCTTGACCTGTAACCCTGGCAACAGATGCTGGAAGGAAAAGAAATACTTTTTCGAAGGGTTACAAAAAAGTGATGAATGTTTAACTGAATTCACCGGATTGTTAAACCTTAACGTTCCACTTCATGCCCAGTTCAGAAAAGCAAAGTTGCCATTTAAAGAAAATAATCAAGATTAATTGAAGTATATCTTAATGGTTGTTTTTTTTTTGTATCATCTGACATGTTTTTAGATGCACACTGACACAAACTCAGCAAATCCAGACACACGTGGAAAAGAGTAGGGAGGATGCTGATGATATTTGTTTTTGTCAAAATAGCTGGAGGAAGAATTCAGTCGATATTAATGAGAGGCGATTAGTTTTGATTAAAAATTAGGTTGCTCCTGTAGATGCTATGTAGCTATTTCAAAATGGAATGATTAATTTGCACTGGTATAATACATTATTCCGAACAGAAAGTCACCCATGCAGCAATGAAGAACATATGGAGAAATGTGCAACACAAACACACAGTGTGTTTGTGTTGCACATTTCTCCATATGTTGACCCCTGAAAATGATTTGGACTATGTCTTAAAATTATTTCTTACATTATCAAGCTTACTTTTGATCCTTGTTTAGGGTTGATTATTAATTATAACCACTGCTTCTCTCTTTTTTGACTTCTTGAATTTGCCCCATTTCACTGCATTCTTCCTCTTCAGTTTGTCTCATTTCAGTATTGTCAGCATTTGCATTGGCATGTGAACGCGCGCGCACACACACACACACACACGTGTACCTGTGCGATAAACCCTAACCTCTGCGTGTGTTGTGTGTTTCTGCTCGTCTCCCTCAGCGTCCATTGTAATTGGGAAATGGTGGTGTGAGATGGAACCGTGTCTGGAGGGAGAGGAGTGTAAGACTCTGCCTGACAACTCTGGATGGATGTGCTCCTCTGGGAACAAAATCAAGACCACAAGAGTGAGACGTCTCACACACTGGCACACACTTGAGCACTTAAGGTTGTACCTGCATGGACATGCGCAGACGCTTATGTGCGTATCCGTATACATGAATCCGCATTTGCAAACATGCCCACGTGCACACCATTACACGCTATTTTCAAGCAGCACATACCAAAAATGTCAGATATTAGACTTCAAATAAGAAAATCACTAGAAATTGAGAAAGAAAGAAAAAAAGTTGTGTTTGAATATTTCAAGCACATGCTTCTCTTCAGCCAGCTTCACTTTTAATCAATCTTTATTTAATACTCAAGTGGGCACAATGTCAAGGAGGATGCGCATAAATCAAAGGAAGACTCGGCAGGCAGGGCTAGTCGGTGGATTCTGTTCAATGCGAAAAAGGGAAAAGAAACTCTCTGAGAGCCCAACATAGTAGTAGAGAAGAAACATAAAGCAGGCAGTAAACAAACAGGCGGGCTGTGCCTCAAGCCGCACTCATCAAAGTTAACAGCCACTCTGCTTCGCCACTGCCTTTGGCTCTGTAAACTGACTCCAAATGCAGCGTGCAAAAATAATGAAGGGAGTTAAGTCCTCGAAGCCTGCAGTCCAGCACCCTCTGACAGGTTGATCACCCGATCTGCATTCCCATGATTGACTCTGCCACCCCCCCCCCCCCCCCCCCCGCTCGCAATCAACAAACCGTCGCCTCGTCTTGGTGCTTGGATAGAAACGGAGGGCAATGTGGTCACGTAGGGAAAAGAGGAGACACCCAGTGAAGGTTAGACCGCACTGGGCCTCCCAAGGTTGTCCTGCGCATTTGTATGCCTGCAGATAGACACAAAGCTTCCACTGGGGGGGGGGGGGGGGTTGCTGCTTCCACACGCTCGACAACCTTTCCATCGTGTTATGGTATAGTATAATGTTCGGTTAACTCTGGAGAATGTATCTCTAATTCTAAATCCAGCCCTTTGCACAATTCAAAACAAAGTAAACTTGAAGTGGGACAAAGATTGCTCCAGATTATTCACCTGGAGTTCAAATAAATATGAGTAAAATAGGCCAAAAGGTCAGACCTGAAGCTGCTTTTCTACCCCAATACACACGTGTCCTTTTTTTTCTTGAACCTCTCTTTGCAGAACACCCAGCCATACTCCCCTTTTTAGCTTCTGGAAGCAAAATGCAGAGGATGCGGCAACAGAAATTGAGCTGCATTCTTGCTTCTGTAAAGGTTAGTCTTTTTCTCAAGCTGTTGGTTTGGTTTTCTTTTTCTGTTTTGGTTTCCCACGTCTCTCTCACTGAAATTCACTTGAGTGTCGGGAAGTGGGAGTGGGACCAACTTATGTTCAATGACTTCTCATTAACCCAAATGCTCAGTGCCAAAATAGTCGCGTGTGTGTTTACATGCTGTGCATGATTAGACAGGCGTGACATAAATAGTGACAGAGCAAACCACCACACGCTTTTAATACTTATCAACCGACACAAGCAGCGCGCGCACAAATTAAAAATCGCTGTATTTTCACGCATTTCCATAATGGTGCCACTTGTTGTCGGAACGTTGTCGGGTGAATATGTTAAATCGCTGTGGCAACACACGCTATACCATAGCAACACAAACCGAGCCAGGCCCACTCAGCAGAGCCCCACAGTGTAAACAGTGGGTAATGGTAGGATCAGCCCCTCCTTTCATTGCCTCCTTTGTTCCATGTCCTGATTTTGCTATCGGCCACTGTGTGGGTTTGATTGCAGTGTCTTT